>NW_010423885.1:83904-107286 GCF_000710305.1 Buceros rhinoceros silvestris | reverse complement strand
GCCTCGAGGGGGTAGAAAAGGGCTATGAGGAGCAACCCTGCCCCCACATCAAGAGATCGCCGCTGCTGTGGGACGTGAGATGGAACTGGCACCCACAAAGCCGGTGCTGAGTCCTGCCGGGATCCGACGATTATCGTCTGGCCGATAGAGGGACTGATGCACTCCCACAAAGAGGATATGACCCAGTCTTCTACCAGTGGTGAGGAAAAAGACTCTGCATAGTTTGCTGGGACTCTGGTATTTCTTGGGCTGGACTCTGGAGGCTAAAGACTTCTCCGGTGACTTTTCACCCCCCCACCCCATTAGGGCAGCCACGTGGTGTGTCTTTTGTTTAAGCAGAGATGTTGACTTGGTGGGGGGAAGGAATATGTATATATATATATGTATGTATTTATTAATATCTCTCTTTATCAACTGGTCCTGTCCAACTTTAAGTGATTGGTTTAGGGATTTAATTGTGTTCACTATTAAATGCTTCTGTTTACACCCTCTTTTAAGTTAAAACCTAAGTTTGTTTTTCCTTTGCCTAAACAAAGCCTCGAATTCAAGCCATAGCGAACTGCTAAGCTCGTGTGTAGGGTTTGGTGAGTTTACATTCTCTCCGAACTTGCGTCATTGTGAAACCTTTTCGTTTTTAAGAGCCACATAAATGATTCTGTTTACACCCTCTTTTAAGTTAAAACCTAAGTTTGTTTTTCCTTTGCCTAAACAAAGCCTCGAATTCAAGCCATAGCGAACTGCTAAGCTCGTGTGTAGGGTTTGGTGAGTTTACATTCTCTCCGAACTTGCGTCATTGTGAAACCTTTTCGTTTTTAAGAGCCACATAGTTTTAATCCACGACAGGTGGATAATGAACAGGGTGAACAACAGAGCTCAAAAGATTGTGTTCAGTGGTGTGGAGTACCATTGGAGGCCTGTAGCTAGTGGTGTTCCCCAGAGGTCTGTCCTGGCTGCAGTCCTGTTCAACATATGCATCAATGACCTGGATGAAGGGACAGAAAGCACCCTCAGCCAGTTTGCTGATGATACAAAACTGGGAGGAGTGGCTGACACTCCAGAAGACTCTGCTGCCATTCAGAGAGACCTGGACAGGCTGGAGAGTTGGGCAGAGAGGAACCTAATGGAGTCCAACAAGGGCAAGTGTAGAGTCCTGCACCTGGGGAGGAATAGCCCCGTGCACCAGTACAGGTTAGGGATTGACCTGCTGGGAAGCAGCTTGTGGAGAAGGACCTGGGAGTGTGGGTGGACAACGGGTTGACCGTGAGACAACAAGATGCCCTTGTGGCCAAGAAGGCTGATGGTATCCTGGGATACATTAAGAAGAGTCTGATCAGCAAGTGGAGGGAGGTTCTCCTACCCCTCTACTCAGTCCTGGTGAGGCCACTGGAGTGCCGTGTCCAGTTCTGGTCTCCCCCGTTCAAGAGAGACTAGAAACTACTGGAAAGAGTCCAGTGATGGGCTAAGAAGATGACGAGGGGCCTGGAATATCTCTCTTATGATGAAAAGCTGAGGGACCTGGGTCTGTTTATCCCGGAGAAGAGAAGACTGAGAGGGGATTTTCTCTATGCTTCTAAATATCTAAAGGGCAGATGTCAGGAGGATGAGGCCAGACTCTTCTCAGTGGTGCTCAGTGACAGGACAAGGGGCAACAGGCACAAACTGGAGCGCAGGAAGTTCCATCTAACCATGAGGAGATACTTCTTTCCTTTGAGGTTGGCAGAGCAGTGAAATAGGCTGCCCAGGGAAGCTGTGGAATCTCCTTCTCCGAACATAATAATTCAAAACCCCTTGGACATGATCCTGTGCATCCTGCTCTAGGTGAACCTGCTTTAATGGGGGTGGGGGTGTGGGGGCTATTGGACTAGGTGATCCCCAGAGGTCCCTTCCAACCCCTACTATTCTGTGATTCTGTGAACACTGCTTGCAAGCTTCTTATTCTTCAAAATTACATCCAAATTAAACAATTTGATTTTGTTTACAGAGTAGCAGCATTTATTGATATAATTTACATGAAGTAATTCTTTAACAGATTGTTTCCCCCCTCCTGCATATATCTATAATTTCCTTTAAAAATGTATCATATGAAAAACAAATACAAATACATTTTTCATTACCTGCCTTTTAGGTTATAAAATAAAGCTATAAAGGTTTTCTGCTACATACTGTAATTTCCTAAGTTTGAGACAGAATGTTCCTCCCACACGGAATCCTGAACAAATGCAGTAGTAAAACTGCTTGGTATAATGCTGTGATATGTCAGCTGTCACACAAAATATACTTATTTGGAATTTGCTGGATGAAAGGTCACAACTCAGACATACTTACACAGCAGATCTGTTAAGTCTGACACACCAAACAGCAGACGCTTAACTTACCCCCTACCTTAAGCCTTTTGTCCCTCATGAATCACCTCTAGACATGCCTCTATTACCCAGCCCTTGGTGTAGGCTCGCCTCCCTGGATGTGACCCTATGGACACAGCAGAACTAGCCATGTGCCACAGGACATCTGAGTAACAGTAATAGAAGTCTGAGAAAACTCATGTCTCTCCTCCATCTCTTCTCTTCAGATGCACCCTCCCATCTCATTCCTCCAACATGGGATCCATCCCACACACCAGCCCTCTATTCCAGTCTAGCTACCAAGGAAAAACACAGCAAAGATACATGAAAACAAACAGTCTCCAACAGACACTCAAATGATTGAAAATAGTGTCAGACAGAAGTGCTATGTAGTAGAAAATGATCTGCAAAGTCAAACATTCAGCAATTAATAGCATACCACCATAAAAAATAATATGTCCCCAGTTGTACCATATTTCCAGCATTTTAGATTTATAATAACTGCGTTGGTGATTAGGAAGATTAATGCAGAGAAGATGAAATACAACAAAATACAGGACCTGATTTTAGACTGCATTCTGTCATGACCGTTCTGCAGATAGTCACCACCAGCAGATATGAGAAGCCTGGATTCTTCTTGTGCTAGTATGCTAACCAGTACAGTGTATTTGAAGCTAGTGCAAAAGGTAAGAAACCAGTGTCTCGAAATATATTTGGAATTGTTGTATAAGGACACCTGTATTGGAGTGGACTTGCAGAGTAAGTCACAGTGTAGGCCTTGCCTTTTTCTTTCTCTCACTAGCTCTTACAAAGGTAGACAGAAAAGGATTGCCATTATCATGAGTTTTTTAGTATTTGAGCAAAGATTGAAGAATTTGGAGGCAGGAAGGGAGGAAGGAGATAGGCAGAAATGGAGGAGAGCAGGGAGGGAAACAACAGCATTTATTTATGACTTTACAAAATAACTCAAAACTGGTATTCTGACTTAAGTACAGCATCCCAAGTTCAGCGTTTTTACTTACTTATACCATCATGGTCATAGTTTGTAGGACAAAAGATGATAATATTCCCTCAGTAGGTAAAAATTAGAAAATTTTACTGGAGAAAGTTTTTCCTTGATATTCTATCAGATAAAGCAGAGAACCTGATGCGTTTTTGGGGGGCTTGTCTCTTCTGTACCGCAATACAGCCAAAGTAATTTTGCTCTCTAAATAAAAACGACTCTATATGTTTAATAGATTTCTGGTTGATCTGATTTTGGGCAAAAGGTTACCAAGTGCTTCTGGCTGGCAAGCTAAACTCTTGTTTTCACTTCACTAGAATTGTGTTCAGAGGACGTAATTCAATCGAACTGAGCTAAAGGGTTACGAACATGCATAATGTGGGCACAGTTCTTGATAGTTATACAGAGGTGATCTGAAACTCTTTCTTCTGCACCTTTGACCTTAATATTGTGCAATAGCATTCTGAATTCCTATGAAAATCAAAAATTCATTATAATTCATACAAGACCTTCACATGGACTTTGAATCATTCAGTGTCTTTTAATATTAGCTCATGTTTTTAATTAAGATATGCACAATATTCAGAATTTCGCTAACTGTCTTTCAGGAAGCTTTGATGATAATACAAAATGATGCAATGGAAAGTCTTTGCTTTTAATAACTCCAAAATTACATTATTCTAGGGTAGATTTCTAAGGCCTTATTCATTTTGTGGGGGAAGGGAGAAAAAGAGTCAGTATTGTTAATTAAGATGAAGATTCTCATTAACTGAAGCAAATGTTAAATGGCCCAAGGGAGCGCATAAATAATAGGCTCACTAATAAACTGTAGTATATCGAAGCTGAGGAAAATAACTTTAACAACGCTTTTGCAGATTTACTAATTACAATAGCTTCCAGCGGTGCCAGATCAACCTGCAAAGAACTTAAACTACCATTTGTTCTGTTTCCAGAATTGCTTCAGAATAATTAAACTATTTTTAATGAAAGTTGCACAACCTGCATATTAAAATAAAAATAGGCAAAATAGTTTTTATAATATTGTGGACTCCTTGTGGCTATATATTCCATAATTGAAATAGGTCTTTCCTAAAAGGGCAGTACTTCTGGAAATGAAATACATTAATACACTTACATTTTATTCTAATTAACTATAGTGGTTAGTAAGTGCTTTATTGTAGCAGGAAGATGATTTTGCCATTAGGAAAGCTATCTTGTGGGAAACAGTGGTACTCATCAGTAGTTCTAGTCTTTTCAGAATGACAGCTCTATAAAAAGACAGTGTTATGCATGGATCTCCTTTACACAAGAAACTAAAGGATGGTATGTGTTTCAAAGCTGGTTTTGGAATGTAAAAATAAATCTCTGTTGTCGTGGGTTAACCCCAGTAGGCAGCTGAATTTCACACCAGTGCTTGCTCACTCCCCCACAACCGGGAGGGGGAGAGAATCAGAACGGTACAAGTGAGAAAACGCATGGGTTAAGAAAAAGTTTAATAGGTAAATCAAAAGCTACATGTGCAGGCAAAGCAGAAATAAGTTCATTCACCACTTCCTGTTGTCAGGCAGGTGTTCAGCCATCCCCAGGATAGCAGGGCTCCAACACGTGCAATGGTCGCTTGGGAAGACAAGCACCATCACTCCAAATGCTCCCCTTTTCCTCTTTCTCCTCCCCAGTTTTATTACTGAGCGTGACATCGTATGGTGTGGGATATCCCTTCAGTCAGTTGGGGTCAGCTGTCCCGGCTGTTTCCCCTCAAAGTTCTTGCGCATCCCCAGCCTACTCACTGGTGGGGTGGTGTGAGAAGCAGAAAAGGCCTCAACACTGTGTGAGCACTGCTCAGCAATAACTTAAACATCTTTGAGTTATCCACACTGTCTTGGTCACAAATCCAAAACTGCACCATATGAGGTGCTGTGAAGAAAATTAACTCCATGTCAGCCAAAGTGAGCATAACTATAAACAATCATTTAGCATGGAAATGTTGAATAAGTTCCAGCAGGCTCTAGAACACAGAAAATGGTACAATCACAGTGTAAATTTGTTTGAAAAGAATCTGTGGAGATTATCTGGTTCAATCCTTTGCTTAGAGCAGAGTAAGCTTCAAAGTGAGACCAGGATGCTCTGAGCTTTATTCAGGTGAGTTTTGAAAACCTCAACAGATAAGAGCTTTTAGAATCTGTTTTACCAACTTGATTCTGTATTTAGTCTCACCATGAACACTTTTTCAGCATATCCTGATGGGTTTTCCTTTTTCACAGCTTATGACTATTGCCTATTGTCTATTGGCTTTGACTCTGCAAAGACGCTTTTCTATAACTCACCATTATGGAGTTAAAACCAGCTATTATTTCCCCCCTATCCTTCTCATCTCCTGGCTAAAAAAAGCTACATCTCTCAGTCTCTCCTCATCTATCTTGTTTCCGAAGCTCCTAACTACCTTAGTGCCACTCTTTGACTCCTGTTTTTCAGTCTCCCTCTGGTTCTGGCAGGGTACCACAGGTCCACTTGCACCTTTCCTTCCTTATGCCTTCCCGTCTTTCCCACTTTGTAACTGTGGATTAACTCTTTCTTTATCTGTGGTTGAGTGTGCAGGAACATGCTTCTCCTCTTCACATGAAGCTAACTTCCAGGGCAACAGAATAATTAAGGGAGAGAAATTCCTTCTTTGCTTACTTTCCCTATGCTGTTTTGAAATACAATCATCCGCAGTCATCAGCCAGCTATCATCCCTTTTTCAGACTCCCATTACTAAGTTAATGATCCAGTTGTGTCTATCCATGTGTCTTCCCAAAAGCTTTAAAAACGTCTCTTGCCGGCAAATTTTTGGAGATCTACTTATGAGTCAAGCAAGGGAGAACAAAGTGAGTATAGACTTGCTTACTCTTTCTTTGTCCATATGAATATAGCCATCTTGGACACTCTCTTGTACAAACAAGTGATTTTCAGTATTTTTTGTCTTTAATTCTTCTCACACTTTTCCTACATTCAGTAAGAACTATCTGAAACAACTCCTTAATCTAATGTTCCTTTGGTAGTTAAGTTTGTGTCTTACATTTTCAGCATCAACAAGCCATGAGCAATCATCAGCAGACAATCTGTTGAAAAAATTACCTTCCCAGAGATGAGTCAGCTCTCAACCATACAAGTGTCATTTCTTATGACACCCTTCTGATGGATTACTCCATTCCCCTGTACCTGATATAATATGGAAGTCTCAAACACGCAAACTGTTGTGCAAACAAAAACCTTGAAAGACGTATGCACAAAAACTTTTACTTTAGTGGTATATTAGACTACGATCTCTAAAGTTTTGGCAGGGGAGAACATTAGAATGATAATGAAACCTAAGCTGAGATTTTGATGAAACATCTGAAATAACATTTTCAAAAACACATGAAATTGGTCTACTATCACTTCCATTACATGAACAAATTCTTTTCAACACAAAATTAATAGGGAAAAGAGCTAGACACATTGTTGATAACTTTCAGATAACTAACCATCTTTTGTTTAATGTTTAAGACTGTGCAGATAGTCTGATCGGTTATCTACAGCTTTGTTGTGTTAAAAAACCCTTTACAATAGTTTCAAAACTGCAGAAGTGGAGATCAGAACAGGCTTTTAAATTTTACATTAAAATGAATTTTCTTCACTATATTTCTTTAACTTAAATGTCATTAGGAATTCTACATATATTGGAAAACTGGAAACAACACCACTAAAAAGTAGAAACTGAGTAGTTTTGAGGATTGTTTTTAGGAAAAAGGCCACTGATCCTTAGGCCTTTAGGCCACCAACTGATGTCCTGCTTCCCTATATACTCCCCACACTCCCAGCAAAAACATTTAGGTCAATAATGAAGATTTGATAGGATGGTATTTTGCCTTATGAAGCTATAGATTATAACCATGTCTCAAGTCCACATGTCAAATAACTTTTATTTGGTAGAGGATAACTTCTTTCTTGTCATTAAGTCCCCACTATTGCTATACTGAAATAATTTTAGAAAAGGTTGGGCTTGTTTTTGGTTTTTTTGGGGGTTTTGGGGTTTTTTTTTTTTGTTGTTGTTGTTTTTGCTTTTTTTCTTATCAATACATTTTTACAAAACCAGATTTATTCTGACCAGATAAAGCTGAGCCAGATATACCCACACACAGGCTTTCAAGGATCCTGCACATTGCAAATGTCAGGCTTTTAAAAGGCTTATTCAGCTTTCACTGTCAGAACTGGTCTCTTTTACACTTCCTTCCCTTCAAATCTATTCTGACTTCCCCACTATAGGAAATCATTGAATAATAATAATTGAAGTGCACAGTTGAAAACAACCATAAACCTCACTACACATACCTTTGGATACCCTTAAAGAGCCACTCAATCAGGTACTATTTTAAGAAATAAAAAATAACAGATATTAATGTAAGACCAAGACCTCCATTAAAGAGCATATCTTTCCCCAGCAAAGCAATCAGATTTAGCTGCATTTCAAATGCATGGCTTCATCTCACTGAGGTCGGTAAGGAGAAACAGACATGTAAGGAAAGCACATGGTTAAATACCTTCTTGAAATGGATGTCTGTATTGGATGATCTCTCAAAGATCTATAACAACAGATCTCTCATTTCATTTTTAGATATTTAGAAATAAAAAAGTCACTTCAGACACTTATTTTGTTTCTACTGCTTCAGTGTCATGGATTAGGGCTGTGCCAGCCACTAGACGAATGACGGTTGCTCTTTTAACCACTGACCCTTCCCAAAGGGGGAAGAGAAAAAGAATAAGGGAGACGTTTATGGATTGGAAAAGAAAACTAAAACGGCTTTAATGAAAATAATAATCATAAAATTGCATGTATACAAAACCAATACTGAATCCAGCTCCCCTGGCGGCAATAACATCACCATCACCACGGATGCTGTGGGCAGACACTGGAGAAGTCCCTACCTGGGCTGAGCAGCAGACAGGAAGTGGATGCAGGAGCTGGATTCTGGAACTGGATTCAGAAACGCATGGACTGGGATCAAAGGCAGAACAGAAAGAGTCTTCCTTGGAGACCGGCCACTGAAGGAGAGACCAAGAGGGCGAGACCCTTGAGACCCCGCAGCTTATAAAGCCCAAATACGACGTCTGTGGGATGGAACACCTTGTTGATCAGTGTAGGGTCACCTGTCCTGTCCGCTCCTCCCCGCAGGCACAGCCTCTCACTCACTGCACCCCCACCGTGGCACACACACAGGATTTAGCAGTGACCTTGGTCTGCACAGGAGCAAGTATAAGCCAGAGCTTTTCTGCATCCCAGTCCCTGGCAGTGACTGCAAACATCAAGCGTTATCACTGCTGGAAGCAGACACTCTCTGCAAAAGTATGCCTTTAACTTCAGAAAGTGCCGTCACTGAGCAGAGACTGAGCTGGAAAGTGAAATCACTTGAATTAGTTCTGTTCTAGCTCAAACAAGGATAATCTGTTGTCATTTTCCTTGGTTTTTTTCTTTCTTTTATTTTTTTTGTTTGTTTGTTTGTTAGCAGAGGCACTGTAGAAACAGTAGGAACAGGAGGAGTATGTAATGCTCATCCACAGATCACGCTGAACAATACTGGTTAACCAGTGAGTATAGCAGGATTCAAATTTGCAGCACCTTGGAGTGCATCAGGGAGAAAAAAAACCAAAATCAAAACCAAAGACAAAGACACAGAACCTAGACACTTGTTTGCATTATGTAAAGTACAGATTAGCAATCATTTTGCAACTACCATCCCAAACAGGTATCTGTAAGCCTCATACTGTAAAATACATTATGGCTGGTTTGATTACATCTATGCTGACTTCATAGCTACATCTAAATGGACTGAAAGCAGTTTAATCAATAGCCATCTAATCTTTTTCACTGAACCTGTTCTTTTTCACTCCCTTAATTGGCAGGAAACACTGATCTACAAAACTCTAGGTTTGCCTGTCCAGTCATTGTGTTTCTCAGCATGAGGTCTGAGTCAGAAACTCAGATCTGACTCAGCCCTCTTCCTTAACTCCAAAACCAAATGCCTCAGTAGTCGCTGGCATCCTCGATAAACATGATTCATTGTGACAAGACAGGTTAATTGTAAAATATTGTGTGTTGCTGACTCTTGAAACAGTGAAGAAAGCAATTAATGTAAACTATGTTGAAGAAGCACCTGCTGAGTGTGTTTTGAGAGTGGTCTTTTCCAGGCAATTAATTAAATTGCCCAAAATGTAAATATCTGAGGAGGTAAGCGTAGCATCATGTTGAGACACTTGCAGATCAAACTGCTTCTTTTTCTGTCAAATGTCGAAACATGCTGAGGCAGATTCCCTAGCTGGTGTAAACTGTATATACTACACTTATTTCAACTGACAGTTTCCCCCATTCAAAATACAGGTATTTCCCTTTTCCTCACGTAGAATGTAAGTAGGATTAGAGACAGAAATGTGAGCTGAGAAACTCACCAAATCTACAGCTTCCATACCTTTTAGTATCACCATATGGACACCAGGTGTCCGGGAGCTAGGTGTGTGTGTAACTTCCCTTCCTTCCCCTTCAGAACCAGTGCATCCTGTCAAAGTGGAAGACCTCGGTAGGGGTCTCAGTAGGTCACTTATCTCACCCTCCTGTCAAGATAAGAGCTATGGTAACTAAAAAATTCCAATCAGGTTTTTATCTAACAGGATAAAAACCGGCAATGATTGAGACTCCACAGCTCCTGAGGAAATCTAGGGAAGAAACTACGATATCAATAAAACAGAACACAAACTCTATAAAGTGGAAGTTTTACTGTGAATTTAATGTGAGCAGAATACAAGGATAAGAGAACTATGGAGCGAATCAATCCATAATTTAATCACACTGAATGCAGCAGGAAAACCCAGGGGATTACATTTCTATCTTGCAGGTCTAAATTTCATCAAAAAGAAAAAAAAAAAAAGTACGATGGTGCTCTTATTGCTGACTTTCTTTAAAAGAACGTTTCACTTTCAAAATAACAATTTATTTTATTTCTCCAATAATTGAGTCTACATAGGTGACTTAAAGCATCACTTCATGTCAACCTCCAGGGACACCCACGTCTTGCAAAAGCTCACTCCCTCTCCAAGCCCTCCAAGGCTTTGGCTGCTGGAGATAAGGATCAGGGCAGCTCTTGCCACCAGCCCCAGTAGCTGCTCCTGGCCAAGGCTCTGCCACAGGGCCCAGCCTAAGTGGTGACTGCCAGCATGTCATGGCCTGCCTGGGTCTACCCCTCCTAACCGCTGATCTACACCCATCCCTGGTGCCATCATGAAGGGGGATGTCTGATGCCCAGGGCTGGAGCTGCCCTGGTGTCCCTGCTCTTGACTGGGGTGGTGGGACAGGCCCTGTATGACAGGCCCTGCCATGACCCACGCAGGGGAGACTCCAGCACTGCTGGTACCCAGCCCGAGGGGTGTTGCAGAACACTGGGTGGCAGTGTGGGTGGTCGGAAGATTACGTGCTTACGTGCTTACGTTACAGGAATGCAGTAACCACCCACGATGGGCGAGGCTTAGTGGGACACTATATAACTCTGTTCATTACATAATAAAGTGCCATTTTGCATCATCTATATTAGATTGCGTGTATAAGTGACCCTCAACGGAAGACGTTGAGTGCCAAATATCACAACAAGTTGCCACAGAGGGGGCCTTCAGCCCCTGTGGTGCCCTGACACATCACTGTCAATGAACCACAGAGATGTATTTTCAGATTGCAGATTTGCCCATCGAGTTACATGTACTACAACACCAGTATTTGCCTTGTAATTAAAATGACACAAGTACAAACTCAGGTGTTGGAAACAAAAAAGCAAAGTTCCAGGGGAACAAATGAAAGCAAGTTTAAATAACCTTTAATACTAGCTCTTGGGCGAACAGCAATTCAATTTGCTTTACTTCTCGGCTCTCCGAACTGCTGTGAGAATCTATCCTATACCAGGGATTAAGCATAAAACAGGGAGTTAGTCTTTTTAGCCTCAGATTCAAGTGGAAAAACCTCTGTTTGAAAGCTCCTTTTCCTATTTGCTATTTATTTCTCCACCATCACCTTTAGTTTCCTTCCTTCCCTGAAATCATCTTGCTGCAAATATTGTACTTACACAAAATAGTCTGTATAATGAACTTTAAACATGACATTTTCAGCAAATTGTTATGTATGGAACAATCAAAATTTTTTTTAGCTTTGGTTAAGATTCAGGGAGAAAGTAATGGTATAGATTTAGATAAGAATATCTCAGTCTATTCCAGACACAGCTAACAGTTCACAGTGTAACAGAATAAATGTTTGCAGGTGCATGTCACCATGAAGATGCTTCATAAGTAGATTCAAAATTTTCCATCAGCACTTGAAAGCTTTTGTCAGAAATGCTGGCCCAGAGGAAGATTCTGAAGAGGGCATTATAGAAGATATCCTTATGATACTGTTTTTTTCTTTTTCTCCTGTACAGTATGTACATCTGTAAGACCATTAATAGGGTCTTTTGAGCATCTGTAATTGTTTAAAGTCCTTCCTCAGTCTCACCTGCTGACTAGGTAGTTCAGACTTTCTGTGCTCTTCATAAACAAATTTCTAACAGCTCTCCCCATACAGAATTGTCTCACCACTGCTTTCTCCACTCTCTTTGAAGATACCAGGAGGACACTAAGCAAGATGAAACATAGATAGTGGTGACGAAGCCTTGGCCTTTTTTTTTATCCTATATCTTACTGGTAAGTACAGCCCCTTTGTTGTTCAAAGGAATGAAAATATGCATTTGCTGTCTCTCAGGAGCCTGACTTACCTACCAGACTCTAGGCTTCTTTAATTATTTCTGTCCCACTTGCTTTATCTATTTACTTTTGCATAGTAGAATTAAATACTCTTTAGCCAGAGAATGGATGTTTAAATAACAGGAATGTCACTGCGGATGAATGGTTGGACACTTGCACATCTTCTGACAGTTGCGAAGGTTAATTTAACTGTATTAACTGGAGTCTTCTCCATGTGGTTTAACAGTACTGCAGCTTTAGCTTTCTCCTAGAATCATCAGGTTGAAGCAAACATCTGCTGTAGGTATAACGCTTTGGAAGAACTTGGTTGCTAGTCTGATGCTTTGAACTTCATAGTGGGCTGAGTTACTAATTTTTTTCACAGCATGTGATAAATGAATTGAACTATGTGTAACAATGGTGCAAGAGAACTCTAAATTTCATGCAGAAATTGCTATTATTGTGCTTTATATTTGCTTCTAAACCTGGGGAACCTGGGCTAAAGAGTGTAACCATAAAATAGAAGGCCAGGATCAGACCTTATTAGTACTGTGGTTGAGTTGCTCTTTGCCTTTACTGCCTATTCCCAGAGGTATCTCACGGAACAGATAATTTGTACACACAGCAAATTTGGTCAAGTGTTTTTACAGTAAATACCCATGAACTGTAGGCTCTGCATAAAAATTCACCGGAGAGGATATACTAGAAAGTACTTCAGTACTTGGCTGCCTACCGGTTGCTGTGTGCAACAACATAGTTTGCCAGCAATTTATCATTACCTCTGTTTTTAAAACAGAAAATGGATCTTGAAAGTTTTGGGCAACTGTGAAAACCAACCTGTAGGGTTGACTGGGGTCATTCAGTTCCCTATAAGTGCATAGTCAGGAGCAACAAGAATCAAATTATCATGTCTCCCAGCTATGCCCAAAGGAGTGTTCAGTGCTGGGAGCAATTAAAAAGAATTTTTCCATTCCTCAGTACTGTCATCCCACACATTGACAAGTCTTTGAAAGCAAAGAATAAAACTTCTCACACATAATTAGCTAGTACAAACTGATGAAAGAATTAAATATAAAGTGTTCTGCTCAAAGGCATGATCATCAATCTACAATTCATTCCATCACCACTGATTTGAAAATGCAGAAAGATAGGCAAATCATCCCATTCTCCCACAAAGCCCTCAAGGGACAGACAAAATGGACTTACACCCTTCTTAATCCATGTATTTATTTATTTATTTTTAATTTTTGATCTGGTTATCTTAGCTTGATTAGTACTGTCTCAAGTAGAATCTAAGAAATCAAAGGACTTCTAACACCATGAAATTCTTCTGAAAGATAAAATAAAACATTTAACCAATCATTTAAGATGTACTGACCTTTCATATGATACAGAATTTTAGGTGTCCAAACATCCCAGTTTGTGCTCTGGCCAATGTTGGAAACATTTTGATAGGATAACTGGCTTACACAGCTTGGTCCTTCTTTCTCTTAACGTAAATTGTTTAGTTTAACAACACGGTTAGATGTTGCAGTGTAACCTCTGCCCAGTTTTAGTCAGTGTGGGGTTTGCCATTTTCTTTGATGAGGTGAGAATTTTGCCTCTCTGCTTTAACTCACCTGCCAGCTAGAAATTTCAAACTATTGAAACAGAAGCTGAACATGAATGAAGATTCAAGCTTCAGCTCTAAATCTTCAGTAATTTTGCTTCACTTATGCCAAATATAATGAGACTGGATCAGATCGTGTTCACTGTTCAATCAATAAGGCTAAACCAGATTCACTGACTTCAGGACATTGCAGAAAGGTAACTGGTGGTACGTTTTGTCCCTAAATGCTTCTGTAGCTAACCTTCCAGTAAAAAACTGCATAATTTTCCAATAAATATGCAAGATTCACAGCACTGGCGGGATGAATGAGAGAAACAGAAGTGCTGTACTCTACAATCAGTTTGTTTCTCATCTGCTGCACGCTGTGGCAAGAACATTTGTAATATAGGTGGTGTATTTTGGTGAACTGAAAAATAATCACTAGTTAATTTCTGATCCTGATAACATGTTTTCTGGTTTCGGGAAATTATTATTTCGGGGAAATTCTGGGGAATTAAAAAAAATAACAAAACAAAAAACAAAACCAACAAAAAAACCCCAAACATGCAAGATCAAACCCATAACTTACACTTTTGGGAGAGAGTACCTGAGATCATACCAAGCTCATCTGTGTAAACACACACTAATTGTCTCCAGACTGTGCAGGTAGACCAGGTCCTTAACTCTTGAAAGTGAGTTTTGGACTGGAATCTGATAGGCAGATACTGCTGTATGCGTTTCAACTTCTACATTACTCTCTGGTGTCCATAGGAATATAACAATGTTTGTTTTTTCCAGGCCTCTTAAAGATTTCATCTTGCCTCCCAGAGAAGAAAGATTGTTTCCTTATTTCCCTTTTGTTACAAAGAACAAATTAAATTCTTAAGTGAAAATTTACCACAGAATCAGCTCCCATCTTCAATTACCCATCAGGTGTGGCACCTATTTCCACCACAGCAACATTATTTCTGTTTTCAGGGAGAAAATAATCCCATGAACAGATTTCTGGAACTAGGAAGACACCTCACTGTCATCCATACATTTTCATAGCTCCCTGTATGAATTTCACAGAGGATGTTTGTTTCTTATCAAGACATAGCTCAGGACTATGCAGAGCATATGACTGGGCTGCAGCAGGAAATCAGACTGTTTTACCATTGTTAAGATATCGTGGTGACAGGCATTCCGCAAAAATTAATTCTAAAAAATAGAAGGAAAACGGAATACATGATTACTCTCTTTCCTGAGTAGGAACAGACTGTGCCTCAGCCTGCCCCTTCCATTTGGCAGTTACTCTCAACAAAGCAATCCTCAGAATACTTTCTTTAGCAATCTAACATAGAGTTCAATAGGCTATTCAGTATGACTTTTTTTCAGTTATTTTGCTTAAGGAAAGATCCTAGCCAACCAATTTTTTCACAAGAAGGATCCCTTTTTTCTTTTTTTAGAAAAATCCATCAGCCCAGCTGAAGTAGGGTTACCTCAGTATAACTACTGAAACTGCAATATTGAAAATATATCAAACACTTCTGACCCTTCAACTCTTTGAAACTCTGTCTTAGTAGAGAGATAATTGCAAAAGAGCCTCCTTGAGGTTGCACCAGTGCATTTTAATTACAGTCCTAATGAAATAATGTTCTATCAAATTATGTTGGACTGAAACTTACAGTATGTGCTAATTATAAAAAATTAATTGCAATTTCAAAATCAAATTATATTGAATATTATTGACAAAATAACAAATACAGCTGCTTGTTTATGAATTTTTAGGTAATTCTTTGTAGAGGAATCAACAGGAGTTGAAAAGTTCTGAAAGAACAAAGTTATCAGAAACATTTTTGAAACTATGTAAACAAAATTGTAATGACATCAAGTAAAACAAAGAGTTTATCAGCACTCAAGATAGAAGGTCCATACATTGCAGGTATACTAAGACATTACATTGGAGGTGATAGCTCATTGTAGAGCCAAATGATTGGCAAGCAGAGCCTATGTTGCAGGAAATATCCAGGATAGGTGATGGCTTCATGCTTCTTAGCCAAACTGGATGCAAAAGCAACAAAAAAGAGATTCATTTGGCTTCAGTGGGATGATGTAAAGGAAACTCTTTCTTAAAAGTAGATTAGTGTTAGGTAAAGTAACACTAAGATATAAGTAAAAACAAAGTAAATATAAAGTGAACTACCATTTGCTGAAGAAACTTTGAATGTGATTGAGTAGCTTTGGAAGTCTGAGCCATTAACCACTGCCTGAACCATTAACCCATGACTTTCCTTAACTCAGTGATAAGTTAGTGTTGTCCTAAGCTCTCCACACAAATGACTAATAAAGTTATTGTCTAATGTCCCTTTGCCTCATATTTAAATACAGAAATAGAAACCCACTTGTGGTGGTTTAGCCCCAGCAGGCAGCTAAGCATCTCACAGCTGCTCACTCACTTCCCTGGAATGAGATGGGGGAAAGAACTGGAACGGGAAAAGTAAGAAAACATGTGAGCTGAGATAAAGACAGTTTAATAGGGTAAAACCCAACCAACCAACGAACCAAATAAACAAAGAAGCAAAAATCAAAAAACAAAGCCAAACATACCAACCAACCAACCAAAAAAACAAGTGATGCAAAAAACCTCAATTGCTCACCACCAGCTGACAGATGCCCAGCCAGTCCCTGAGAAAAGGCAACCCTGTTGAGCTTTCCCTCCCATTTTTTATCACTAGGCATGAGATTATATGGTATGTAATATCCCTTTTTCATTTGGGTTCAGCTATCTTCTCCCAACTTCTTGTGCACTTCCAGTCTGCTTGCTGGTGGGGAAGACTGAGGAGCAGAAAAGGTCTTGATGCTGTGTACGTACTGCTCAACAATGGCTGAAATATCAGTGGGTTATTAAGACTGTTTTCATCACAAATCCAAAACATAGCACCATGCAAGCTGCTATGAAGAAAATTAACTCTAGCCCATGTAGTGCAAAAAAATTTAATTAGACATTGTAACTCTGTCACTTAGTACATTTCTTCTGCTTTTCCAGGTCTAATAAAAATATATTCCAGAATTTTTTTTTTATATTTATATGGTATATATTTAACTTTTGCTGTCTTTCTTCCTCTCCTTTAGTCCTTTACCAGAAATGTATGTCTCCAATTAGGATGCATATAAATTATGAAGTATAGCTGTAAATTTCAGATTTAAACATTAAAGGCACCTTTCTGTTTATCAGTCAGGACCTTTGCTTTATCCCTATGACTCTGGCAGATAGACACATGCTAGGACAGCTGTCCTGCTGTGGTGTTAATCACATCAGAAGAATCCTGCTGGGAGTTGTGGTAATTACAGTGGGGTAACTCATCTCTTCTTGAACTCTCTTCAGGCCTTCATTTTTCTTAATAGCAACAGTGATAGTAATTAAAACCAAATATTAATTATGTCAATTTATCATGTCCCTCTTCCTTGACAAGTTAGTTTATTGGTAACTACCAATGTGCAAGAACTCCCCTGACAACTTTTCCAGTTGAACATTTCCTTCCTCTTCTTGATGTCAACTAACTTGTATATTTTTTCTTATAACATGAAGGTGAAAACAAACACAAGATTTTCACACGCAATTTGTTTGCTAATACTCAGAGAGCATCTGTTCTCTGTTAACCTTACTCTGCTTTTTACAAATCCTTCCTTTTTAGAGACCGTCTTAGCAGTGAGGCTTTATGAAGTGCAAGCCAGAAACTCATATACTCACATATTGTCTTAGATCTCTACCTATGTGCAAAAGTGAATGGAATTTGCACATCAGGGAGGAAGAGAAATATTAGTTTAGGGTAGGACAAGACTAGTGTAAACTATTCATTCAAGTATATTCTAACAGGTTACAATTTACTTTTTACTCAGATTCTGTAACAAGTGAGTTGCATAAATGCAAGATAGCACAAATTATTCTGGTTTATAACTTATTGATAATAACTTGTGAGTACAGATATACATTCCTAATAACAATGGATATTTAGTTATCTCTTTTACTTAATTTAGATTTCCAGTCTTTTAGTCCTTGCACAACTAGAAATTTGATAATCAAACCTTTTCAATTAAATTAATTCTTCCAAATGAAATTAATTAAAATGTGTCACTTGTTTGTTACAGAATGTCTATTTACTCTAGTGGTACCAAAGCAACTGACCTTATGAGTTCAAATTTCTGAATTTTTTCAGAAATGGGGGTCCTGGATCGTTGTTTTGCTGCCAAAAAACAAAGAAAGCAAACCTGAAATTTTGACAAACATAATTTGTATTATGCTATCTGGAATTTTCTTTGTTGCAACAGTTTCCAGCCATCAGGTCTGATAATTTCATCTATCTCTTCACCTGGGCATTTAATCTACAGATTTTATCATGTACCCATCAACACTGTATACATATTTACCAGAGAAAACACATACCATATTGAAATAAAAGTCCATTGCAGGCACTCTTAGTTACCAAAACTGAAATCCAGATAAGGGAATGCTCATCTACAAAGGCTTCAAAATTATTATACCTTCCTATTATTTATGTAATATAATCACAGAGTGTTTTGGAGTGTTTTAAATCCATAATTAAAAAGATGAGACATGTTAGAAAATGTAGAAATATACATTTATTTAGAAATGAAGCAAAACATTCATGAAGCAAAGCTACACACTGTATTTATAATGTAAAAATAATAGCTTTATCTTTCCAGAAATTCTAGGACTAAATTATCTTGAACTTGGTGTGTAAAGGTAACAGCATTAAGCTCTAGTCAAGTTTTAAGTCGGATGACTCATGCTTTTTTGAATGATTCCTGAGATGTCAGCTGATTATCCGGCAGACTTCTTGCCCTCAGACCTGTTCACAGTTAGTATGGATGCTGAGAACTGCGAGAATGCGAGATGCAGACAACTGAAAGGAAGGAAAGAAAAAAAGACAAATGGACATTTATGTCTTTATGTGGGAAGAGATTGTACAAATATTGCTGCTTGACAATCAAAAATAATGAATAGATGCTTAGGAATCACTGATAATCTACTCCGTCATTGTAACTCAACAATGCAAGCAATTTATTTACATTTAAAAAGTGTAAATAAAGAAGATATTAATTCAACTTCCAAACACGTTTATATGACACATCAACTTTTAATCAATTCTCAGGTTAATTTAAATTTGCGGTCAGAGTGTTTTAACGTTTTCCTCAAATTAAGTGACTCCACAGGAAACAAGAAAGAGAAAAATGTCCTTTAGCCATTGAAGAAAATAATCCGAATATACCATGCATTAATTTTAATGCATTATAGATCATACAGTTTTCTAAATGTCCAAATAGCTTTAGACTAAGTGCCATTTTCCAAACAATCTGAACTTCTTTGAAAGCAAACAGCACTTGCCTCCTTAATGTCTTGGGCACTTTTGAAAATGAACTTTTTGCAAGATTATGATAGATTTTCTAGGACTTTATTGTCACAGTCAAATTTCATGCTTGAGGTTTAAGCTTCATGTCAGCATGGTATTGTTCATATGAAAGACATTACATCAGTCTAAAACTAGTGTGCTGTATTAAGCATTCAGTCTCCGTGTGCATTTTTTGTTCTTTGCTTTTTAACACAGAATTTATTTGCATACCAGTTGGTACACTCACATCTTCATTCTTTTGCTACTCCATTTTTCTTTCCACCAATGTCTGTCTTTTCCACTGGTCACAGACCTGCAGGTCTCTAGCCACAGACTGAACTAGGGTTGTTGTCATGGGTTGATCCTGGCTGGACACAAGGTGCCCACCAAAGCTGCACTATCACTTCTCCTCCTCAACTGGACAGGGAGAGAAAGAATATGACAAAAAGCTCATGGGTTGAGATAAGGACAGAGAGAGATCATTCACCAATTACTGTCACGAATAAAATATCTTGACTCGGGGAAATTATTTTAATTTATTATCAATCAAATCAGAGTAGGATAATGATAATGAGAAACAAAGACAAATCTTAAAACAAGCTCCCCCTCCCCAGCCCTCCCTTCTTGCTGGGCTCAAGCTGGACTTGACATTAAAATAGTATGCATGCCCAGCATAATCTTGCAGTAATCCTGGCTTCTCCAAAGTATTTTATGAGTACAGTTATGGAAAACTGCATCTTTACCTGATGGCAAACCAAGTTTCAAAAAAGGTCTTTCCTGTACTGAGATGTGCTATGATCCATTTGGTAAACACAGAGTAATCCACACTGTGGCTGTTGAAGTGTTCCTTCACTTTTCTCTTTCTACCTAAAATCAGATGGTTGCCCATTTTGAAAGTTGAAGAGTAGAGTCCTTCCTACAACCCACTCTTCAACAGAAATTTACACTACCTAGACAAAAGCTTTGCCAATCCATAGTATCCAACATCTTCTGAGAGGAAGGTTTATGCAAATAGGGATGTGTTCTGCAATTTCCCTTGATGATTTGAATAATATTAATGAGAGGTTGTAGGCTGAGCTAGGTATCATCAATGTTCTCTTTACAAGAAAAAATGTCTTTCACAGAACAAATCTTCTGCAGTTTTGTAAAGTGGTTTGTTTTGTTCCTGTCAGTCAAAGTTTTGGTCATTAAAATAGTTTCCTATGTATTTAAGTCTTTTACATCATTATATTTAGTTCATTCTCTGAAGCATATTCTGGATGTAAACATTTTTTCATTTAAAAATAATAAGCAGACACATATAATTTTAATTTGGTTTTGACTTTCAGAATGTGGAATCAAGAAATGTCTCAACCATTTCCTGAAATCTCTTTTTCTTTTAACTAATGTTCTATAAAAAAAATTTTACTCAAGGTCTCATTTAGTGTGAAGTATTAGTACACACAGTGACCCAAATACATAAAGCCAAGTTCTGCCCCAGACATCCGTCCCTAACTCACAGAGTAGGGACAAAATACTTACATTCCAGATACATGATGAAATCTGTTGGTTTTCAAACAAAAATCATGATTTGTTGTTAAAATATTGTTGTTAACAACGATTATTAAAAAGTACAAATTGTTAAAAACCAAAATTGTTGGGTTTTTAACAACAAAGAGATTTTAGGCAGTCCAGAGCCATAATCAAAAGTGCTTAAGCTTATTAGTTTCTATATAATTGATTCTCTTCATGGTCCCAGTCAAAAAAAAATGCTGAACATAAAATATACTCTAAAATTGTTAAATCTCACAGTCCTTTAGGAGTTTTATCAGTCACAATTATGAGATTTATACCTAGAGTTTTAGGGACAAACTGAATTTCTTGGAGATTTTTATGTGTTGCACACCTATGAATCCTTTATTTTAAAGAGCTACTGAATCACCCACTGTCTGAATGTTGGAGCATAGAAATACATCTTTAATAGGAAAGGAGATGATGTCTTACAAAAATTACCCTCAAACGCTATCCCAGATAACTACACACACCTTGCTTATTGCTTTTGAACAAGGACATTTTTATCTCTTTTTTCTGATTCAAGTATCAAAGGTCTCTTGTACTTTCAAACTTCAGGCACATTTTCCCTGTGCTCTTTGGCTAGTCTTGCCTGGTGCTTGTTTTAAGACTCCGGTAACACATGTATCTTGGGGCACCGGGGATAATATCAAGGGGCTTACATGTTAATATGTAGTCATATATAATTAAAGATGACAGAAAAGCCAGTAAAAAGCCTGTAATATAGAACTAAGCAAGATGATTTATAGAAATAGTGTTATTATAACAACTATCAACATTGTACAAGTATGGCAAATCATCAATTATTTGTGACTGGAATGGCTGAAATACTTTGCAATAAACACAAAGAATGCTTTTATTAAAAAAAAAAAAAGAAGCACATCCATTGTAAAACCTTTTTGGTAAGAAATCTTATGGCTTTTTTCGGAGTCATAATGATGACTTTGACTAGTCCTCCACACAAGTAAAAGAGTAGGTACACAGAGGACCACAGATTTTCTGGAGAAGCTGCTCCAGAAGATCTAGAAGGGTATTACATATTTAAAAAGGGACATGTTGTATCTGATTGAAGAACCTGATACCCAGTTATGACTTCTCATGATTGTTATACGAAAGCACCAAGGCCCCATCTGAAAACATGGTCCCATAAATCTGAGGTCTTAAAAGGCACATCTACACTATGAAACTAGAGAAAGTCAGGAATTAATTTTGAACTCTGGCTCCCAGTCATGTACTCTTTTAGTTTTCTTTCTGGGTCAACTGTGAATTAGTCTCCTGTAAGACAAATTCTGGGCAGAGTTTGGAGCATAGTATACTTTGGATAGCCTTGCTCCAAAAGGTCAATACAAAGGTTCTGCATAATTTTTGGATCCCTTCACATTACGGAGTCTTCTAGCACTTTACCAGCACCATCCCTATTCACACCCTTATGCCACACTCTAAACCTCATGTTCTGGTTTGAGATAAACAGGATTAGTTTATCTTTGATGGACACGTCAAAAATCCAATGGCATATTCCTCCATAAGTCTAACACATCTCACTGGCTGTGGAGTTTTTGGTGGGCCCTGGGACCTCTTTAGAAATTGCACACAGGTGGGACTGTGTCCTTTGTTTTTTCTCCTGCCCAGCAGTGCAGACATGGCCTGTTCTATGCACCTATTTAGCAACACATGCATAAAAAGTTTAAAATCTTGGTGTAATGTGATGTTTCCTTTACACATATTTGGAGTGAAGTAAATCTGCTAGTGGAACTTAAAAGTCACAAGCTAATGTTTTTTAAGATATGTATTTTTCAAACTGTCGTTCAAATTGCAGAATTTTTATCAATACTTATAAAATAGCCTAGTTTGTTATATATGCATGCTTGGAATAACCAGTACTGGCTTTCAGTGATTTTAGTTATTTGATGTGCCTTTGACTCTTTTGCTTCTATTATTATCTAACTGTAGACTGAATTGATGTCAATGCAGTAGTAGGTAGCTGCTACAGTTACCTGCAACTCTCGTTCATCAATTTAGAATAGCTGTGATAAAAATATTAAGAGAGAAATTGAAAAAAAACAATGGCTATCTTGTTAATATATCCTGAAGGCTGGCCAAATTGTGAGTGTCTCCAATATTTTAAAACACATTTCCTCATTAAACCTAGCTTCCCTCTGAAGTATGCACACCAGAACCCCGCACTAACATAAGAAGATTCTAGTAACTTATGAAGCAAGGCCATTCAGAATTAATGAAGCAGTTTCTTCTGCCTGGGTCAATATGTTTCAGAGAAACATGCAGCAAACTGCACGTATTACAGTACTGCAATTCAAAGAAAGGTACGTCATGCTGCCAGAAAGACAACCTCCAGTAAGCTGGTAATACTTCAGTTAGAAGACAAATCCTTTTACGCTCCCATTTTCACATTCAGATGTGTATGTAACCAATTATCTTGGGTAATTGGAGATGTCTTTTTATTATTATCGTAATTTAGAATATAAGCATCTCTAAAAAATTGTTATTATTGTTTAAAAGATGTTACAATGTAAAACGAAAGAACACCAGGTCGTACAACAAAACCATTTCCAGTCTAAATAGACACAGTAGATAAGGTAGACATAAGTAAGTAAAAATACTAAATGACTTGTGTGTGGCCATACAGCTTGTCAACAAAATGTTTGATTTACTGATACTCAACTTTTCTCACTGGCCAGCTGTCAAGGCTTAGGGCTGGGATGGCCACTAGACAAATGA
>NW_010423885.1:64537-83704 GCF_000710305.1 Buceros rhinoceros silvestris | reverse complement strand
TCTATTAACCCCCCTCCCTTCCCAAAGGGGAGGGGAAAGTGAATAAGGAAGAGAGGCTTGTGGGTTGGAAAATAAAACTAAAACTGCTTTAATGAGAATAATAATAGTCACTTACAAGCAACTTAGCTGAAAAGTAAAATCTCTGAACAGAAATAATTCTGTTCTAACTCAAACCGGGACACCAGCCCAGTGCAGACACAGCTGGATAAAGAGCTGTGCTGGTAGCAACCAGCTCTTTACTTGTGTCCGTCATGTAGTAGGCATCAAGCTATGGTCCTTGGCAGCTGCCTTATGCTATCACTGCCAGATCAATTCATCTGTTTTTCAGGTTATTCCTCCAGGGCTAGAGAGGCAGAGGACCAGTGGGAATAGGCTTGATGTCTCTATTATTCTTTCTGCTGAGTTATGCACAGGGAAAGGTTAAAGGTTGAATATCATAGCCTTCAGCCTTAGACCACAACAGAGCATACAGAATTTCCATGGGATTTTCTCTTTCACATATTGCACATGTGGTATCAAAGAAAAAAAATATGTTCAGGTTGTTGAAATAATAAACACAAGGGAAAAGTTCTCTTTCACATAGCTCTCTGGATTCACAATCCATGTCAATGATTATAATTCTAATTCCTGCAAATTATTAATTCATAACAGTGGAGGATTTGGCTCTGAATGATTTTATTAAACTTGCACAATTTTTTACAATTCATAGCAATATGTATGTTATCTAAAACTGGCATCTGTGGGGCAAATTAAACTCTTCTCTGAGAAATAAGCTACGATAGACATTGAAACACAATATTTAAAGTTTTACAGAATTTCATAGAAATATGTATTTATTAAAATCCCACATTGAAATGAGAGACACCTGTTCAGGTCCGCCTAGATTTTGTTTGATTTGGAACTAGCTGGCTTTGGATTAGGAAGGAAAGAATTCAAGAGCAGCACTTGCCCTTAAATCCATGAAAAACTGGCTACTTTTAATTTGTAACTGGCTGCAGTGAGCCTTGCAGGGTTTTCTGAATAATAACCACTGGAAGTGATGTTCAGCTAGGACACACTTCCTAAGGCAAATTTCCCCAGTGCAGGTAGTGGAGGGAAAAAATTGGCTGTTCCAATTTCATGGATTACGGTTCAACTGTCCATGTTGCCCTAGCTGAGCCTCAGAACCCAGAATCTAGAAGGTTCTGACCTCCCATTTTCCTGTTCAAAATGGGAATGTTCAGTCATCGGAGATGTGAAAACTAAGAGTTGCATTGTGGTAAGGAGGCACTTGTGTTAAATAACTAAGAGGTACCTGTTGTGTGACTGGTGTTCATCCCTTAGAAAGCCTTATCTTTTAATAGCAATGCATTGACCTCAGACAAAAGTGGTAGTTCGCTTGTGAGACTTTGACTAGAAGTATTAGCTGCCAGAATTCCTCTCTGGCTCCTCAACGCCACAAGAAGTAGGGGGGTTGTCTTGTTGAAATGGAAAGGCTAGTTCTGCTGGTACCCTATTGCTGGAAGGGATTTCAGGCCTGAGTCAGGGAGACCCAAAAAGGCTATCTGAGAGGTGATCAGAATTTTTACAAGGATAATTTCGGGATGTTAGAGTATAACCTGAAATATGAGCTGCACTTAAGAATGTGAATGCACCCAGGGACAGGAAGCAGGAAGACAGGAAATCTCAATCAGCGTGGCTTTTGGCACTTTTGAAGGCATATTGTTACCCATTTTAAGCTGTTGCCAAAGCTCTTATTCCTAATTCCAGTTTCACTAAATGCAATGATGGAGCAATTACTGAAAGTTCAAGATAAACAGATTTAAAACGTCAGCAAGTGGTACATTCAAAGGAAAGTACCATTAAAATCAGTGTTAGCATGCCAGTTCTTGTGATGCTATTGATCTGAGCATTGAAAAACGGCACTAGAGGCAGCTTTCCTTTGAAATTTTATCATCTTATTATCACAGGACAAAGACAGTGTAAAACAACGAGGATACTAATGCAAAATTGTGCACTGCCTGTAAAATTACACAACTTGACCTCAGGGAAGGTGAGGAAGTGCTTCTACATCAACAAGTGTCTTATGAACTGTTTGACCAAACCTGTATTTCATCAAATAGAAGAAAATAAATCGTCACTTTACTTAGATCAACGACCGGCAAATCACTTGTGAACTCTAAACGCACTGTTTGTTGATACAATTTCCCCCAAGAAATTTATTGTCAGGAGGAAATTTAGAAACACAAACAACAGATAGCAGCTAAACGCATGGCATTAGATGTAGGAGCCTTACTGCTATCAGTACTTGAAACAGTATCACCCGGCAAACCCTTCCATATTTCACAAATTTTAGAGGGAATCTGAACACTGTTTCACAAAAGGGTACAACTTATTACTTCATATTTGAAGTATTACTTCAATTTGAAGCCTTGTCTTAAGACCTCTTCTGAAGGGATGATAACAAAGCATATATTTATCAGAAACATTAATTTAGAACATATTCCAATTTTTAAAAATTATTTTTAAGGAAAAAATACAAGCTTTTGAATAATTACGTTCCTTTTACTTTGTTGGCTGAACCAAAACACTGACAAAAAAAATAATGTTAGGGTTTCTCAAGCAAACAAAACAAAATAAAGCAAAGCAAAGCAAAGGTTCCAGGTTCACTAACAATTTGTGTTTAAACAAAGCACTTATTTTTCCAAGCAAAGGGATAAATTATGTTCTGTTATAAACAAAGGAACACTGCCTCTGTCTCAAATGTGCTATTATGATAGTTGCTACTTTCTTCTGGCCTTGACACAACAATCTTAATATTTAAAAAGGTATTTTTCTATTGCTGCTGTAGGACGATGTGAATGGAATTTGTTTGGATTAACAAGTAATTCAAATTGCTACAAGTGTCCTTAAAATCTTGTTTTGACAAGATGTAATAGTGAAGGTATTATATTTGCCATAGCTAGAACAACATGTTTTCTATGGGCAGGTATATTCTCCCAAGTGAGCTTTGGGGCTTTTCTTTACACCTGCGGGTTATTTCCTGCTGCACATGTCTTGGATTGCTAACAGCTCCCCACATATGCAGACTTTTGGTAGAAAAAATGTATTTTTTCTCTGTTGTCATGAGGAATAATTATCTAATCAAAGGATTGACACATCTGGAAGTTCTAAAAAAGTGAAACTGATTGTCCACTGTTGGCAAATCAGTAACAAGCTAATGAACATCCAAGGGTTTTGTTTCAGGAATGTCACAAACCAACAAAGTAGCCTAATCAAGCACTTATGATCACGTATGATATTCCAAAATATAATAGAGCACTTCTGCTCTATTATACTTACTATTTTTTTGGTCCATCTTGTCTAGGGTCCTGTGGAGTCAGTTTATCCCATATGCATAGTACACAGTAGCAAACTGGCTTCTTAAACTTACCACAGCCCCTCACTAGGAAATTCAATTCTCGTAACTCAAATAGCTACTTTGGGGCTGGTAGCAATTTCTACATTATGCATTATATATTCGGATTAATTTCCTCTTCTTAATCTGATGTTTGATGATCAGACCTCGAGGCAGCTTCCAGTGGTTAGCAGCTAAAAAAAACTTGGGGAAAAGTATACCCATTCTTACTAGTACAATTATGTAGAAATTAATCACTAGAGTTGATAATGAATATAGAATGCACATGTCTAGACTAATCTTCTGAATAATGAGTGTTTCTGTTTTAATTCATTGTAACATTGCTTAATAGGTATAAAACTATCTCAGGGAAAAAAAATCTATTTTGGGTTACATGTCAAAGTTTTTGAAGTGGGGGGCTGCAGGGGTGCCTTCTACGAAAAGACAACAGAACGTGCCCCCATGTCAGACAGAGCTAGTTCCAGCAGGCTCCAAGATGGACCCTCTGCTGGCCGAAGCTGAGCTAATCAGCAACGTTGGTAGCACTTCTGTGATAACATAGAAAGGGTGAAAACCACTGTAGAACAGCAGCTGAGAAAGACAAGTGAGAAAATGTGAGCAAAATATCTATGAAGACAGCAAGATCAGTGAAGAAGTAGAGGAGGAGGAGCTTCCCATGCTGGAGCAGAGATTGCCCTGCAGCTTGTGATGAAGACCGTGGTGATGCAGGTTGTCCTCTCGCAGCCCACAGAGGACCACAGAGGAGCAGATAGCCACACTGCAGCCCACAGAGGACCCCACTCCAGAGGTAGATATGTCCTGAAGAAAGATGCAGCCCATGGAGAGCCCACACTGAAGCGGGGTCCTGCCAGGATCTGTAAAACCATGGAGAGGAGCTCACACTGGAGAGGTTTGACGGCAAGACTTGTGACTCCATGGGGGTCCCAGGCCAGAGCATTCCATTCCTGAAGAACTATAAAGGAAAAGGACTGAAGGACTGTTCATGGAAAGCACCCATGATGGAGCAGTTTGTGAAGGACTATCTCTCATGGGAGGGCCCATACACTGGAGCAAGGAAAGAGCATGAGGAAGAAATAGTGGCAGAGAGAAAGTGTTACGAACTGACTGCAACCCCCATTCCTCATCACCCTGCACTTCTTGAGGGAGAAAGAAATAAAGACTTTGGGAGTGAAGTTGATCCTGGGATGAAGGGAGTGGTGGGGGAAAGGTGTTTTAGATTTGTTCTTATTTCTTATTCTCGTAGTCTGTTTAATTGTTGAATAGTTACTCATTTCTGTATAGCTGGGTCACCACTTCTAAGATAATGCAAAACCAGGAAAAAAATCCAGTGGATGTCAGTCCTTGTTTCCTCTGTTGGGTGATTTGGTTTGTGACTAGTGGAATAATATTTCTTCTGCATTTGTTGATTTATATATTTCAGCATCACTTTCATGCCAGGAAGTCAGAGGTCAGGTAATGGTCAGTATTACTTGCCTTTGTCATAGCAATACTAATTGATACATTTGTGTGACTTGCCTACAAGATTTTCTATGATGGGCTTAACATGCAGAAGATGTATTTTTTCAGACCTTTTTATTGACAATAGTTAAATTTTTGGCTGGATGTTTAAGTCAGTAGATACTGAGATTTGTTGCAATAAGTGGAAGCTGATATACTTTAATGAACTGACCAGTGTGTAAATATAAATCTGTGGGGAAATGGTTATAATCAGGTGCTCATCTCTACTACATCAGAATCTGATGACTATTAAAAGCTAATATTGATTCTCCTTAATCATATGTGAAGGGAACTTTCGAGGCAGAATCATAATCTTTGCAAAATACTGAGTGGCCTCTCCTTGAAGTGCAGTGTCAAATACCTGTTTTTCTATAGCCAGAGATTTCACACAAAGTGATCATTAATTATGTTAGTAGGAGAACTGAAAACTGATCTAGAAGTGATCTAGTTCATCTCACTGCCACCACATAGGATTGCTGTGAATTATGTCATTTCCTGGCAGAAGTTTGTCCAACCTGCTCTCAGTCTACCCCTGGCGGAGATCCCAAAAAGTTTTAGGCAGTCTATGCTAGTGCTTAACCATCTTTATCTATATGAAAAGATTTTCAATTTAAACTCATTGTGTTGGGCGGTTTAGATGTTCTTGTAGCCTGTAGGTGGTTCTAACATTGGCAGTTATGAGTATTTCTATGCAATGCAATTTGAATCCTGGATGAGTATCCTCCAAATTGTCTGCAAAACGTTGTGTCATGAATTTTAGGCTGGACCACTGTGTCCTGGGCCGTTTCCGGTAGCAAAAGAGCATGAAAATGTTATTCAGTGTTTGACAAAAAGGTGGATTAATTTCTTAACGAATTTGATTTTCAGCTTGCAGATTTGCATACATAATTTTTGAATCATCTAGAAAAAAGATTGAATTTATGGAAAATTAATTTTCTGTAATTTTTATGAGTATCTAATATTTCAAGCAAATCCTTCTTCCAGGATTTTTGAGGATAGAAATCTCTTCAGAGGCATGAAAAGCCATTGCAAATATCTAACTTTTAAATGATACAAAGATTTTGTCCTTTAGAATGTATTCTCAATATTTTCCTTCTAAAATAAATATTTGTATGGCATCCATTCTTCTGGATTCTGTCAAATACTGCCATGCAACTGCTGAAGTTCTGATAGCTGTTTTCGCTTATACAGGTGTCGTCATTGCTAGAAATTTCCTGAGAGAGCCATTTCAATGGGGACAGAATTTGATCCATTGTACAAATCAATATATAAAGCAAATAGTTCAAAAATGACACCGCAGTCTGTTGCCTGTGCTGGAATTCTACAATCCTGAAAGACAATAAAGTACATACAAGGAACATACAAGTAATTCCACAAATACGGAATTCTCTATTACCCGACACATTGGTAAATTTTTTATATAACATTTTGATTTGATGACTGCTACAAAATTCTGTTCTACTCAAATAACTCAAAGCAGATATAAATAAAACCGAGATTTGGACCTGGCAAGTAATAAACATCGAACAAAGTTGGTTTGCTTTTTGGTTTTTTTATCATTCTTCCCACATCAGTATTTTTTATCATTTGTTGTAAAGATACAGGCCCCATTATTCAAGCCTTTGGCATTTTGATCCTCTTGTCCTTATTCAGCTTCCACATATTAATTAATGCAACCACCTGCTAACCAGGTTTTCCTAAGCATCCCAAAATTTCCTCTTGGGCATTAACTTGGCCTTGGAGATTTTTTTGGTCCTATTTTGGGTCATATCAATTGATATATTCACTGTACTGCAGATCCATACCACTTAGTCTCATTATGATATGATAATGTTGCTTCATCTTCAAATCTCTTCCTTCTAACCAGCTCAATTTCACTGTTCCAAAGACTCTCAACTGCATTGCATGCCTTTGCAATGTCCTTCCACATGAGATCAGGAACAGTGGGTTGACTGTATTTTCCAAGTCAAAATTAAAACCCCATTCGTTCAGCTTGACTTATGCTTAGTGACAGCTCTGTGTGTTTCTCACTGTGATGTGAGTACATGAAGGACACAGTATAAAGATGCACTGAATTATATTGCATTGAGTGGTAAATGTGATTGGAGTAATTACCAGTGCTCAAGCTTTTATCTTTTTTATTCATTAAAGTTGCTAGTATGCCAGTGACAGAGATAAATAATAGAACTCTTTTATTGGTTCCTGTCTTGCCTAAACTGTGAATGACAAAAAAGGCATAAAGAAGGCAGTAAAAATATAGCATAAAAAAAAGAGGCATTTTTAACAGTGCAGGTGTAAATGTTGCTAATGAAATATCAAATACATTGATTATTCTGGCTTACTAAGTGATGATTAGAATATAGAAAGTGGAGGATGTTTGTAAAAAAAGATAAACAGGCAAGTTAACCACTATACTGTGTCATGCATGCTGTTGAACACTATAGAAATTTTCCTTTACCGTATATCAGTATAAAGCATATTACATGGACCAGCTTTGACTAAAACATTCCAGCTATAATTGTTTTGTTTTGTTTTGTTTTGTTTTGTTTTGTTTTGTTTTGTTTTGTTTTGTTTTGTTTTGTTTTGTTTTGTTTTGTTTTGTTTTGTTCTGTTTTTTCCATGGTGTTTACAGAAGGTGTGTTTTCAAGCCAACCTGTCTGAACAAGTCCCAGACGAACTATGGGTACTCTTAGGCTGTGTATCACATTGCTATGATTATTATTATTTACTATTAGTTACCTTTATCTTTGAGTACGGTTAACATTTTTTTCCCAATGATATTTTATAGAATTATTTGTCATTTACTGCTTGTAACTCTCAAGGAACTCTACATTATGGTGTACTTGTCATTGACCATAGTACTTCTCCAGCTGTTGAGTAAATCTCAAAGTTCGTAGTACAATTTGAACTATAAACTCATTATTCCAGTCTGAGAATTAATATTCTTTTAAGGGGGATGAAACTATAGTTCATAACCAAACACAGATCACAAAGCTTTATTAAAAAAATGTGTCCATAGATGGGCTGTGTAGGGTATGCACCTTGTTATTTATCGTTATTTATGAATGTAGCTATTTCAAAATCTTCTACATGTCATGTTCTAAAAATGATAATTCCTGAAAGTTTTTCTTCCTTACACAGAAGCCATGATTTAAGAACTTCTTCTGATTCAACAAAATGTTTAAATGCATTCTTTTAGAGTTTTCCAAATTGAGGCTAGTGTGAAATCTAAGTTAGTTTTTAACTGGTCTAGCTCTATGGAAGTGAGTAGAACTAGACTAATTTACATCAGCTCAGATGTCCATAAAACATATGGTCTCATTCACTAAATTATCATCATAACATGTTCGTTTTGTGGAGTGATTAAAACTACGTGCTAAGAAATTTTTACCAAAAAAGCAGAAGAGAAGCTTTTGAAAGTTTGAAATCAGCATTTCACTTTAAAACAACTCAGCAAGGACTACCTGCTGAAAAAAAAATCACCAAAAGGATATCTTGTCGTATAAATTCATTTCCTGAGATGCACAAATATGTCAATATTTAAAGTCTATTGTTCGTTAATGTCATTGTTCATCGAAGATGGCAATAATTACTTATGTGGAGTTATAGAAAAGAAGAAGCTAATGCCCCAAAGGAAATCTGTGAATTTTTTCAGTCACTTCTTGTCTGGAAAATCAGAAGTTGTGGATCATTGGGAGAAGGTCAATATTGAAGACAACTTACTTACATCCAGACAGATAATTGACAAGGGCATAGTGCTCTTATTTAAGAACATCAGACTAAGGCTGAAGAGAAGCTAAAAGTTTGAGATATGTAAAGTACTCCTATAGACTTCTGTGTTTGTATTAACACCTTGCCTTTTTCTTAAGATTTGTCCTCCCAATATCCAGAGCTTTTGTTCGTATTCAAGACAAATGGAGCCAGTACAGGTCTGCTGTGGTCTGGCAGATCATGTCTTTCAATGACAGATGAAGAAGTGGAGAAATGTTTTTTGCAATTTAATAAAGTTCTGACATGTGGTCAAACATACTTTCACACTGGCACATACAGAATGAAGGAGAAAATGAAATTCCCTTCATCTTCTGTCAGTGGTGGAGGATTTTTGGCACATAAGGGCTATTAAGAAAACCTTTCTCTGGACTGAAGCTATGCCCTAGAATATACATCACAGGAACCGAGTCCTCAATACAGAGGAACCAAGTCCTCAATAAAGACCTACAATAGATCTGTTCGTTGCATGTAGTGTTCTGTCAATAGATTCTAAAGTGCAGCTTTCAAAGGCAAACAGTGAGCGATCAGACCCTCAAGGTGATTTCACAGAGATACATGAAAAGTCAGATTTTCAGCAAGTGACAGCCCTCTCCTTTAAAGCCCTGGATCCTTTAAGGACTCTATTTCCTTTCCTTGAAACTAGAAAACTAGAAAAAAAGACACCATAAATCATTGTCTTAAGTTTGGGGAGAGGTAAAATCTTTGCAGTGGGGTGTGAACATAAGAATTTTATTGCTGCATTATGATATAGAATGTTAGGGCTACATTAGAAAATGATCAGGCAGGCTAAGTATCTTACTAAAGTAAGAAAACTGTTGATTAAATAGATTGTTGGTACCTTCTCCACTCCCTCAGCTTTAAATATCATGTTTCTCTTACAGCTAAAGCAAAGCAATGTGAAATCACTATGTATTGAAAAAGTAGGAGCCAGCAGTTTGTAATTGTTTATGACTGTTACAACTGAAAAAAAAAAAAAAATCCCTGTTGTACTTCTGATTCATTTTCAGGATCCATTGGCCAGCTGGTATGAGAAGCATCATTAATGAAGCATGAGAGATTTCATGCAGTTTGGCCACCCAGCAGGAGATATGCTTCACCTTATGCTATTTCTCTTTTACTGGCTCGTACAGCCAGGAAAGTCAATGTGGTAAGGACACATTAAAAGTAAGAGATGTATATATTATTCAGTCTTCTTTGGATATCACTGACAACTATCATACTGCTTCTTAGAGAGACAGCTTTCAACAGAGCATTGCCCTGTGAAATAGAGTCCAGAGCCACACACTGTGAAAGGAAAAATGTAAAATCAAGGGAGTTTTGTAATAGCTATTATTCAGTGAGGTTTTAGGTGTTTTTACTAAAAGCAAACCAGGAGTTTTTCTCTCATAAGAAGTCGGTACTGGAAACATATTAGATTTCATATATCAAGTCAGAAGCAGCATTTAAAACACACAGAAATATTTTAATAAGAACAGTCTCATAGAAATATTTTAATAAGAACAGTCTCATACGTACATAAACATGAATTCATGGGCATAGTCATGACATAGTAGATATCACTTATATTTTCTTCCTAAGCCAATCTTATTATAGGAAAAAAATCTCTTTGAAGCCTTTATACAACAGTTATAAAATAATAACCACAATCTTAAATCTAGTTCATCCCCCAAGACTCTTTGTAAAGCAAACCTCCTTACCCTCTGCATATCCTGATCTTGTAAGATGAAGTATGGACCCAAGAGTTTTGTTGAACTACTCATGAAAATTAACAAATAAAGTCAAATTCTTACTTAATTTTGGCATCCTTTTCCACTCTAACATCCCTAACTTGAATTTTCAAAATGCTGCTGAATTACTGTACTGAAACAGAAGTAGAAAAATTGACAGAGGGAATCACTGAGGTGGGACCAGACATTCAGGGGATGTGTGACAACAGTTACACCTCCCCAAGCTTACATGCCAGGTTGCAAAGTCAGGAAGGCATCATTCTATATTCTGTTCACTGCAATGGGAACAGAGGATGTTCACCATTTTGTAGGCTGGATTTTTAACGCTTCAAAGAGGAATAGAATGGTATCATTTGGTTACAATTAGAAGTACTAAATATAACTTATTACAAAATTTCTTATAAATACCCTGTGTTATTACTGAGATTCATGTGTCAGGGCTTTGAGTGGATCAAAAGGAATCCAAAAAGTATCCAAAGCAGCAAGAAACTTTGTTAAATGTTGTTAATAAAATAAATAACATGGGAAGATATACATGGCCTAAAAAAAAAAAAGAAAATATATTCTTTATGCTACTGTATGGATATCTCTTATTTTCTGGACTCACTTTATATCAAAACAGTCCAAACTATTCCTACAGAAATCTTAATTGCTGAAGATAGTTTATGCAGGGTTAGATAGTCTAAAGAAAAAAAAAGTCTAAAGTTAAAAAAGCCTCCCTTTATTCTTTGAGATGTCAAAATCATGCATATTGTCTTCAACCCCTTCAGCTCTGATCTAAGATATAGAAGACTCTTGAGGCAAAAGAAAAAGCTGGAAAATATTTAATATCCCAAATGCTATCCAGGCAGAACAGAAAGACCGAGAAATTGGAAACAAGAAAACCAAAACAATCTCAAAAAAACAAAACAAAACAAAACAAAACCCAAAACCCCAAAACCAAACCCACCAAAAGAAAGACCGAGAAATTGGAAACAAGAAAACCAAAACAATCTCAAAAAAACAAAACAAAACAAAACAAAACCCAAAACCCCAAAACCAAACCCACCAAAACCACCTCAAAAAAAAAAAAAAAAAAAAAAAAAAAAAAAAAAAAATCCCCAAAAACCCAACCCCCCAAAACCAACAAAGTTTAATTCTCTGGTCTGTCCTTTTAATTTCAAATGTTTCTATTCTGCAGAGAGAAGAGAGTTGCACAAGTGACAATTTTTTAATGAAACGCTTTATCTGAAAAATGATCAACCAATTCAGTTAATATCTTCATGCAAGGCCAACTTAAAAGACACCTCTGACTGATTCAGGTAAGGCGGAATGAAGGGTGCCCATTCCATTCCTCCTCCAGACACAAGTGAAATGATGATGAGACAAACAGTGGAAAACGTTCCCATTCTTTCTTCTGTGAATACAGACAACAAAGAAAATTAATTTTGGTCTGGTTATTCTTTGAAAGAATAAATACTTGAGGTGGGGACAAGGGAGAGAAAGGATGCGCATAGCTACTGAAAAGCAACAGGCAACTACTCGTAATAAGGATATCTAGATTGATCTTCCCATGGAAAAAGAAAAAGGAGAAAGAAATTAGCAAAAGATAAAAATAGTCAATGATCCCTCTGCATGAAGTTACCCTAGTACATCTGTGACAGACCCTGGAGCAATCCAGATGAGTACCTTCCCTCCCATGTGTTCATGCAAGGCTCTGTTTTGTAGTGACAGAAAGTATTCCACCGCAGCAGTAGGTGCAGTTTAGGAGTGAGACAAGAGGAATTATCAGTTTTATTATATATTTTCCTAAGTTATTCACAGACATTAAGCTACAGAACATGGAAAAATGCTATGAAGATACCCACATTCAAAATGCCTCTAAAATTTGACATGATATGTGCATGATACGTGAACCTGCTTTGGTCACCCATAGCAAAGACCCTTGCTTACATCTGAACAAAAGTCTTTGGTTTTTAGTGAGGTGACGAAAGGACACTTAGCCCTACTCGCCTAGCAAAAGCTGGTCAAAGTCTTGGGCTCTCAGTTCACTACAAATGTAATTTTTATTGGTATTTTTCTAATTTGTGGTGAATTAAATGCTCCTAGAGCTCTCTTCATTAATGACATGAGCATTTTTTCTATGCTAAGAAAAAAATATTTCATTAAACTTTAGGTAAAGGGCTGTGTATCTTCATATGTTAATATGGCAGAAATATTTCAGAGCCCTTCTTAAGGAAAAAAAGGGGGAAAATGTCATCAGATGCAAAACCTTTCATACAGAGGATTGCAAGCCAAATAAACACAAAATGTTTGAAAAATAAGTTTTTCCAGTGGGTAATTTACAGTTATTTCTATTCACTGAAAACTGAACATCTCAGCCATTACAGATTTAATTGAAAAAAATTATTGAACAGATATTGGATGTAGAAATTGTATGTCATTTTTGTATGATATTCTTCTTGAGAGTTTAGAATAGACGGAATAGAAGGAATCTCACAAATGCCAAGCAGAAGACACTATTTCCTCCCTTTGATGTCTTGTCTGTGTCCCTATGAATATCTCCCAGGGTGCTTTTTGTCTCTGTAGCCAGGGCACACTTCTGGCTTATGTTGAGCTTTGTCTGCCAAGGCCCCCAGGTCTCCTGCTGCAGAGCTGCTCGCAGTCAGGCAGGACCCAGCCTGTGTCCTTGCATCAGCACTTCCTGCTCAGAGGCAGCACTTGCCTTTATCCTCTTTGAAATACATGAGGTTCCTGTTGGCCTCAACCTCCAGCCTGTCTAGGTCCCTTTGGATGCCTTTGAGTGTCCCTAGCAGTGCCCCCCACCCTGCTTTGGTGTCATGTCTATACTTTATGAGTGCTCTCCCTCACCTTTTTCTCCAGGCCATTGACAGATGCTAAACCAAACAGGTCCTAGGCAGATCCTTGCAATAGGTGCTTGCCACTGACCTCCAGGTAGCGTGAGAACAACTAACTAGTCTCTGAGCCTGACCATCTGGCCCATTAGTTAGCCATCTAGTTCTCTATCCACCCAGAATACAAAGTCCCAACTCGGATACAAGAATATTTGGGGAACAGGTTGCCTTTCAGCTGTTCATGGGTGGAGACCTTTTCATGTTATTTGTCTTGACTTTAGCAAGGCTCTCAGTGATATTTCACGCTCTGGGCTTAGGGAATTTTGGAGTTAACTAATAAGAAATTTAACTTTATTTAAACAATAATCTTTTAGCTTTTTGAAAATAAAACTTCAAAGCAAGCTTGTACTGTATCTATTTCAGTGGCACCTCCACCTTTGGAGGAAGGATCTCGTCAGAGTTTTCAAGATCACTATTTCAATACGTAACAGTGAATAAGAACATTCTTTGTAGCAGTTGCTAACTTTTCCAGGATTTATTGATTTCAAATACTCAGAGTTTAGTGACTTTAAATGACAAAACCTTATTCCCTCTCTTCTTGTCTATGCATTATGATGTAATTTTTAAGACTGGGTCATGGATTATTTTTTTTTTCATAGATAACTTCCCTATTCCATTTAGAAGGCTAGTGTGGGTCACAAACTCGTTGATATTGCTTCACAGAGACCAGTACGTGGCCTTAGATGTGCTTGCTAATCAAACCATGCTGGAAGAAATATCCACGTTTTTCCCAGTGAACAACAGTTAAATAAGTGCTTTATGAACATGAATAAATTTATTTTCTTGTGACTCCAGTCAGGTTATTTATTTTACAAGCAGAAAACTGAAAGATTAAGGCCAAATGCAGTCCTTCGTTCAAAGTACCCAATCTGAGCTGCTTACACCCAGCTTCTTGGAACAGGTAGCACAATACAGTATTTTATACGTTCTTACTGTCTTTAACTGCTGTTCAAAGAGTTCTGGTTTTTTGCATTCTAGCCAGGAAGGTCTTAAGCACAGCGCCTAGAGAAAAAGGATGTCCTGCAATTTCTCAAAACATTTCGATTTAAATCACTGGTGCAGCCTTATGTATAATCTACACTGTGCAGATAAAAACAGATGGAGTTTTTATGATGATTTCCATTTGCCTGTTCTCTGAGATAGAGGGTTTTTTCCTCTCATCTTTAACCTCATTCAACATACATGTTGCATATTAAAAACATGAAAATAAATGAATAAATGGAAAAAGTCAACTTGTGTGCTAGTATCAGATACAAACTGTCTGGTCTCTGGTTTTGGTCCATAGTAACATTAGCAACACAATTTCTCCTCTTCTGGTACAGGGCCTCATCACATTTGTCTCGCAAACTACTCTTCCACTGGCCCATGATGATGTTTTCACCCAGGTGACTTGTGTTATTCCCCACTCAGCTCACGTTTGGTCTCTACATTTTTTTCTTCCCCATTTCCTTTTTCAATCACAGTCTTGGTCTACTTTAAAACTGTCATGGACAGTTACGGTGCTTCCTTCCCTTTCTGAAGAGCCCCCAGTCAACATAATTTAACTCCTCAGGCTTTTTACTGCAATGTAGCTCAATTTTCTCTGCACTCTTCTAAGATCAGTCTTTTTCCTCCATTTGCTTTAGTGGTGGTGCATTCAACCACAGGAAGTGTAGTTTTCCTCGCATCACTGACAAACGACCTCCCAACAGAAAAAGAAAACTAAGGCATAAGTGCAACGGAGAACAGACATGTCTGTCGAGAGGGTTGGTTGTGTTTATACTTGAGATATAGCTCCTTTACCTCCTAAAGAGAATATTACACCCCTGAAGGAAGAAGGGGATCTGAGAAGCTGTAGTCAGCTAACCACCAGAAGACCACACTATTTGTCAAATTACTAAGGTAGGACAGGTCAATTATGCTTCAGAAATGCTTTCTTATCAGTACTAGTTTTACTAGGAGAATCTGAGTGAGTACGCTGACATTTAGCTGTGAGATGAATCTCCCCTGTGAGGAAAAATGTCTGCACGGCTATATTAGTGCGAGGTTTTGTTGCTCTTAACCCTGGGGAAGACTTGACATAATCAAACCTTCCTTTGCGTCTTATGCTTTAAGGAGATATATTTAGAAGATGTGAGTCAACTTAAATATTTTACGTGATGATATACTGATAGCAAATATGGCACTATGACCTCAAATCTTGTTTATTAAGGTTTCTTTTTCACTGAAGCATTAGCAAGACTCATCTGCCCCTTGTAGCTTGTTCAGGATATGGCATCGTGATTGCCAATGAGCTTGAAACATTGTGATAATGTCCTCCTCAACCTTGAAACAAGTAGTTTTGTTAAGATTGGAACTAATGCGTAAAATTTATGTCTTGAGGTTAATTGGCTTCAGTGCCTGAGTTGCAAGCCCTGGTTGAAGCATTTCCTGACACTGAGGTGAGCAGAAAAATTTGCTCTAACAGGTATTAAACATATTTATAAAATGTGGAAAATTGGAAAATTGTGTTCTAAATTTTTTTTTTAATCTCTGGCTATGTCAGCTGCATTGCCTTTCTACGCAACTTCCTTAAGGATTCACACATCTGAAATTTCTTTTCTCTATAGATCTTACAGGGTGCTGCGCTTGTTCCAAGAGTAACACTGTGACACTGATTTATGGAACATTAGTATGTTCGTTACGTGGGCTCTGTGTGGTGGATCTGGTTGGGATGGAAGGATTGGTGGTTTTTCAAGGTCGCCATTCCTCAGATAGTGGTTGGGCGTCAGTCTGCTGGTGAGAGTGGTATGATTCAGTGAGATTTGGATTTTGGTGGTTTTTTTTTTTTTCCATTTACTTATTAAATGTCTTTATCTCAAGCATGAGTTGCACTTGCCCTTCCAATTTTCTCCCCCATCATGCTGGGAGTGGGAAGTAAGCAAGTGGCTGGTGGGTGCTCAGCTGCTGATTGCTGGCAGGGTCAATCCATCATGCTCCAGGACTGAACAAGTTCTGTTTCTGTATGAGATGTATATCTAAAACAGAAGATGTTATCATTCCACACACAAATATTTTTATGATGCAGCTTGCTTGACATGCTCTGGATAATTTTGAATGTTGCTTTATTTTTCAGATATAGTCTTTCTTTTTTTTTCATAGTCATAGAGAAAATTTTTGTGTGTGTGTGTGTTTCTTAAGGAGTCTATGTATCGGTTTCAGTCACCTATGTAGTCTGAAAAATTTTGCTGTTAATCTCCCAAGTACCATTTTAATTCCTGAAAATGGGAGTTATGATTCAATATCTTGTAGGCATTTTGAAAAATACTGCAATATATTGAAAATGAGTCAGTATGTCCAGGTATTGGCAATGAACTTTCAACTTCTTGAGAAAGGAATTAACATTTAAAGATAAGACTAGACTTGAAGCCAGAGGTGGTTTATAGTTTTATGGTCATTTGAATTGAACATGAGAAACATTTATTTTCTGGCTTGGAAAGGGTGTCTTATGAAGACATATGCATTTATAAGTGTTCTTAAATTTAGAGGTTTGAAATGTCCTCAAAGTAATGGCTCTCCTAAGCTTTCCACTGGTGGAGAAAAGAAGCAATTATGGTATCTATTGACATGGGATCTAGCTCTCAGGCAGGGTTGAAGTCAGACAACAATTCTCCACATCTAAGTCTTAATCTTGCTTTTCATTGAGTTCAAATTTTCTCTGAACTTTCACATCCCTGACCACAGTGCCCACATTTCATACCAGTGAGATGACCTCCTGAGCTGAAAGAATTATATCAGAAGGCTTCAGCTGACCTACTAGCAGGTGTTATTGTGGGTTTTAGAGAGGACTGCTCCTTCTGAAGATAGCCAGAGAAGTGCCTGAAAATAATCCTCACTGACATCTAGAAATCAAAAGATAAAACTGTGAAGCAGGAACAAGATAAAGAGTGGGGAAAGTTCCTATTGATTAAAAGAAACACATTCTGAAGCAGAATGATGCAGTTTGTGCAAGGTAGGGAAGAAGCTGCAAGGCAGCAGAGTCCAGAAGTTCACAGGAGGCCTTATTAATAAAAAGACAGGAATAGTACCCTACAAAAGAAAATCATAACTTTCATGTTTTACAGAAAAACATTGTACTGATCTTCCTGAAAACAGCCTAGAAAAACAGATAAACATGAAAAATCAGATGCAAACATTATGTATGAAGGGAATGGAACATTTTTGTGTTTGCGTCAGGACAATGGTCAGATGTAAAGCATTCATCACAAATGTGAATCAAATAAAGCCTGCAGTTTTGGGACCTTCCACCTTCTCCATACAGAAGAAAATCTTGGTAACCCTCTCCCCAAATGGAGAAACGATACTGGATAGGATCACCTCTTGGTCTGACCTGTTAGGGCTGTTCTTATCCTAGGAAATAAAACCCCTGGGGTTTTTAGACTTTAGACCGCTTTTTTGACTTCGTATCAGGTTTGCTACAATAAAGGTCCACCAAGGCTATTGGTGAGTATAATGCTAATTTTTTCCACGCAAATATAATCTTTGATTTCAGCTGACTGTTTATAATTGTTTATGTCACTTTACTGTACACATTACTTTAATGTCACAATTCTGAACCAACATCAAAGGAGGCAGTGCTGCACTGGTGCAAAATAATTAAAAACTTCTGTATTACACAACTTGCACTTGAATTACAAAACAAGAAGTATGAGATGAATAAGGCAAAAATTATGGATACGTGTCACCCAGGCAGGCAGTGATTTTGAAATGTTAACAGCCTAAATACTGTCAAATTTCCTGAAGAAATTTTGTTACAAATGAAAAAAAAAAAAGAGGGTTTTGACAAGTAACAATGCAATATCCGATTCGAACTGCTCTTAAGTTAGAGGACAAATATTTTAAATAATTCCAAAGCTATTTATTTCAATGTTTAGCAAAATAACGAAGGGGGGTATTGTTTGATCTTATCAGGGGTTCCACATAACGTTTTGGGAGAATAAAGAATGATAAGCAAAATGAGAAATTGTGATTGATGCCCTTGAAAGCAATGTCTTTTTAGACAAAATATAGAAAGATAAACCAAAGAAAGGAGATAAAAACAAGGAAGCATTTATGGCTTTGATAACAGAGAACAGAGTAAACTTTGCAGCAGGATTTTATATGAATTCCAGAAAAAATATTTATTCATTTATTTATTTATCAAGGGTAGGTAGTTTGATGTTGTAGCAGCTGAGACAGGCATTTAACTTTGCAGGCAGCCATCAAAGGAGTTGTCTTAGAGACATTATATTAAACAAACTGAAAAATTTAAGACCTAGTAAATTTCTGAATTAATGACGATATCCAGATGGAACAGCATGCCATTCAGGATGATGATGTCAACAAAAATTAAGAATACTCTGGGTAGATAAGGACATTTCAGGGAGAAATGTGAGAAGACAAGCTCTGCAAAATACAGAATCACACAGAATCATCTGTTTGGAAGAGATCTTTAAGATCATTGAGTCCAACTGTTAGATCATCGAGTCCAGCTGTGGTACTATGTATCCACTGACTTCAGTGGTGGAAGAGAAAATGGAGATGAGACAGTTATTGGAAAACCAAAATGGTCACTGAAGGACTTTTCAAGAGGTGAGAATGCATGATTTTATCATGAAGAAAAAGTGCCAGAAAAAAACCCCTGACAATCAAGAAGATTCAGAGAGCAAAACAAAGAGATCAGGGGAAGAAAGAGGATGAGGTAAAAGGAGAAAATGAAGGAATTACAGGGAAGAACAGATGAGAGGATATGGCTGGGTGAATCAGGCTGTGTGCATTGCAGGAAGAGGTAAAGGCAAAGAAAAACCCAAGAGGAAAAAAAACCCATTAAATGTGTGGGAGGGTGACTCAATAGACGAATTAGTGTTTCTCAAGTGAGACTCTT
>NW_010423885.1:32677-64434 GCF_000710305.1 Buceros rhinoceros silvestris | reverse complement strand
CCAAAACACCTTCCAATTCATCTTATACAAATACGAAGAACATAAAAATCCCTTTCCTTTTTTGAAGTCTTGTGAAATTTTCTGCCTTGTGATCTTTGAAATTATGCGATGGGCAATGCTGCCCAGTAAGTCACTTCCCACAGTACCAAAACATTCCTTTGACGACTCTGCATAGCTGACCAAACCAGTCATTTTGGCTGAAGTCAAGAGAAAACCTACTAATGATTATAGTGGAATTAGATTAAAGGTGCATGACAAGATGAAGACTGAGAGTTCTTTGTCCTCCACTCTTTTAAATAGAGAACTCAAAAATAATAATTTTTCTTTGAAGGATATATTAAGATTTAGACTTATTTTCATATATTTTATAAAGCAAAAAATAAAAGTAAAATGCAAAATGGTTTGTTTTTCTTTCTTCTGCTGTCATTTTTTTCATTCTTGTTTTTCCACCAGACTAGAAAAGGAGTAAGGAAAACAATTTAGAAGAGTCTTCAGCAGAGTGATACTTAAATGCCCTTTTATAAGAATGTTTCCCTGTCTCCTTTATATTTCTCTCACTGCAGTAAATATTTTTCTGCTCTGTTGACTGCTAGGAAGTTGGTTTAAATTGTTGCAGTACTTTCCCTGCATGTGAAGAACCAGGGATGCTGTGACCTCCCTGCCCCCCTTGTTAAGTCCTCTGTTCTCTGCCTATTACTATTTCCTGAAACCACCTGCTTCTGTAGGTAATTGGACACAAACAAGAGCAAACTTTACAATAAACTAGTGTTAATCAGAAAATTAGCAGTTACTTGGCAATGTCAGAACTGGTGGCCAGAAAATTTGCTGTTTAGATCGATATATTCCCTGTTCAGCTGTATTAATCTCACAAGCTCACAAGACAGTCATGTATATCAAGAAACAGTTAATTTAAATACTGGTATAAAGAGATGAAATTTAAAGGATGATTACAATAACTGGCATCTGTGAAGAAACCACAGCTGTGCTACAAGGCCTTCACGTATTTCTAAGGAAAGAATTATCAAGAAAAATAGCCGATATTTATCAAATAAACCTTATCTTTCAGTAATACATGTTTTATATTTTGCAACATTTAAATTAAGTCAGACAGGAAATATTTTTCCAATTTCTAATAAACGAATGGTGTTTCAAATTTCAAAGAAAGATCAAGTTTGGAAAATATTTTTTAAACTTAGGTTTTTTATTTATTAAATTCTTCAATTTTTTTTTTAAACCACTGGAAAAAAAAAGGAAATATTCTGTGTTAATTTGCAAAACGTTTGTTTTCAGATGAATAATTTAGGCATGATTTTTGTTTTGACTAAATTTCAAATCACACTCAAAAGGAAAAATAATATTAAATCCTATAAAAATATTTCAAATCATTACAATAGGATTTACAGTTTTGGACAGTTTGTAAAAATTGTTTTGTTTCTTCAAAATAGGAAATTAATTTATGTGATCTCTTTTACATGTAAATTTCTTTCTACAGTCATAATTTTGTAAAAAAGAAAAAATTAAACTCTAAATTGGCCTACATTTATGAACCACAAGTTTGTCAGTTCATGTCATTCATGTCTGTATAGCATTCCAGCTTTCCCTTTTCTCTAACATTCCAGAATTTATTTAGCATATCCCTTGAATTTATTGCCATAAAACTGATCTTGTACTTACCAAGTTGAACAGAATCTTCTGAAAACACCCCCACTGCCAGCAGGGGATGAAGCAAGAATCACAGAGCCACCTGAAAGAGAAAACTGTCTAGGAATTCCTGTGCATAATCATTAGTGAGACATAGGTAGACTTTAACACGCAGGGAAGTGACCTTCCTTACATAAATCCAGGAGTGAGTTAGACGACAACTTTTTTTAATGTTTTCATAAATAGTCTTAACAGAATAAGAAGGAACTTGTGTCTTTTAGCATTACCTTATAAAAACAAATTAAAAATAAAGTAACAACAAAGAGAACAATAGCACCACATTTCCACTTTTGACATATATGTAGAAAATGAATGTTCCAATAAGGTCTCAATCAGCATTCATCATGAGAGCATTCATTGCTGGAGAAAGAATCTAAGTGAGGAAGAGGTGTTAACCAGTTCCTCAGACTGGTTAATGTTTTCAAATATACAAGCTTTCCCCTCCCCCAACATTTTACAGTCACAAAACCAAAAACCCCACAATGTAGGAAGATATATTCATAGTTCTCACTCTGCAAAAAGCACACTTCACCTACTTCCACCATCCTAAACTGCTCACCTATATAACCATGATATAAGGATTTAGAAATATAAAAGAGCAAAGCATTCAAGCAAGTTCAAAGTAAGACTTGTCAGTCAGACCTACCAAAACAAGATCTTCAGAAGACTGCCTTACCTACAATCTATTGTTATTAACTTCAAACTCCGGAACTAAGGAAACAGAAATGCAGTTAAAGCAGTGATAAGAAATATCAGAAGTTCATTGTAGAGTCCTCCCATACTATTGGCAAAGTGATCAATCAGTCGCATATTATTTACCCTAGAGCTCCTGGGAAGCCCTGAGAGTTCACCTGCTACTGAAACAAGCTCCTTAGATGGAAATTGACCTTTTCCTTAAAATGTCAAAAGCAGTAAGTTGAGAAATGGTACTCTGAGAATTAAATTAAAAATGTTTCAATTCCGCTGGAATTATATATCTAAACCTTTTGTGTGTTTTTTATTTTTAAATGAGTGAAAAGGGCTTTTGAGAATCTGAAGAATGGTTTTATTGCAGAACTAATTCTGCTCAGTCTCTTCTCAGTGACGGCGCTTTCTGAAGTTAACGGAGTATTTCTGCAGACAGTGTCTGCTTCTAGCAGTAATAGCGCTTGATATTTCCAGTCACTGCCAGGGACTGGGATGCAGAAAGGCTCTGGCTTACACTTGCTCCTGTGCAGACCAAGGTCACTGCTAAATCCTGTGTGTGTGCCACGGTGGGGGTGCAGTGAGCGAGAGGCTGCACCTGCGGGGAGGAGCGGACAGGACAGGTGACCCTACACTGACCAGCAAGGTGTTCCACCCCACAGACATCATATCGGGATGTCTAAAGCTGAGGGATCTCAAGGGTCAAGCTCTCTTCTTCAATGGGTGGCACTCGAGGAGGACTCTGTCTGTTCTCCCTTTGATCTCAATCTGTCCATTCCTGAATCCAGTTCCAGAATCCTGCTCCTGCATCCAGCTGCCGTCTGCTACTGAGTCCAGTCTGGGCCTTCCCCAGTGTCTGCCCACCATATTGGTGGTGACAGTGAAGTAATTGTCATCAGGGAGGTTGGGTGCAATATGGTATTGTATATATTTGTATGTATTTCATTTTATTGTCATTATATTCACAGAAGCAGTTTTAGTGTTAATTTCTAATCCATAAGTAACTCTCCCTTATTCATTTTCTCTTCCCCTTTGAGAAGAGAGCAGGTTCAATAGAGACCATCTGCCATTCATCTAGTGGCTGGCCTAGTCCTAACCCATGAAAATTTGTGACTGAAAATGGATTTTTTTTCTTCTTGTTTCAGATTCTGCATGATCAACTTAAAAAATTAATTAAAAGCAAAAAAGAGCATCAGGCATATTCTTGGATTGCTGTTTTCTGCATCCATCCATGGTGATCAAGAACTACGTAAAATATTATCTTGGAATGAGTTTTTCTTCATGTAAGAAGGCCCTCTGGGATCCTGATTGGATTCACAGAAGGTTATCTATAAACCAATCAATCAATAAATAAATACAAGATGTGAATACTGACAATGCCTGTGTTCAAAAGCTGTTAAGATGTGGATTGCTGGAAATATTCAAGATAAGCTATTTTAACTGAAGTTTCTTGCTTAATCTTTAACTGTCAAATGACCTAGTTCTTCATTCTCCTTGAAAGCTGAACTGCTAGAAGAAAAACAAGATGGAAAACAAGGCAGTCAATTTGCTAGAGTAATATCTTACAGCTCAAAAATAGATAAAAACATTGAAAGCTATTAAATATGTGGATACCCAGGATCTGTGGATTAACTGAGCATAATTACAGAAGCATTGGCGTCTTAAAATACCAAAGCTAAAAAATCCTTCATTTCCCTCCAGCAGACTTGCTGTTGGATGCAGGATTCTTTCTAAAACTCACAAGCAACATTTAAAAAAAAATTTCACTAAATTATTTAGAAGTGAGAATAAAGTATAATGTGAAAAATGACTGGATCTTACTGCATCCCTACTTACCTTCCAGGAAGCACTATGTGGTTTCACTACAGGGTTCAACTACTGTGAGAACAAGACAAGCTATCCAGTAATTTTCACGAGTAGACATGTTAAAGTTAACTCTTGTCTCCTTTGAGACTACCTTGTGCTAGTAACTCAGATAATAAACACAAACCACTTTGTTTTCACTGAATTTTCATTGTAACTTGAGTCCTTTGAACTAAAAAAGAAACATGAATTTTTTTATATTAGTTATGTGAAAGTTTTACTTATTCTGAGGAGAGAGCGTCAGTACTGTCTTAAAAAGGAGAAAGTATTCCGGGGTCATCTGCTTCTTGACTTTTATTATGGTTCCAGCCTATATTTATCTCCTTCTCTCTCTCTCTCAAAAAAAAAAAAAAAAAAAAAAAAAAAAAAAAAAAAAAAAAAAAAAAAAAAAAAAAAAAAAAAAAAAAAAAAAAAAGAAATTAGTAATTGTTATTTACAGCCACTCAAAAAATCATAACTCTAAGTTAAGCTCTGCACATTTACTCAAATAGTGGCTGAAATAAGAAGAAAATACTACTACAAAACCTATTCAGTTGTGAGATGGTGCTTTACAAAGGGCAGGTTGTCAGCTCTCTCTATATCACATTTGAATTTGAAGAGAACTCAAGCAGAAGAAGAAATGAGAAGGACAAGGGAAAATTAGGTAAAAATAGGAACAAATACAATGAAATCTAGGATTACATAGGACCAAGTAATTTCTATGCAAGCAAAGATTTTTTTTCATAGTATATATATAATAATAATTTAGCATAGAAGAGTAGGGTTTTTTTTACACCCTTTTGTAAAGTGACAGTAAAGTCTTAAACCCTGACAGTACAGATAATACTAAAGCCCCATAGTTATTTAAATAAATAGGATTCTTCCTCTAATCATCCTGACCTGAGACAACTAATAGCTGTAAACCCTTTTAATTACTTCCTAGAATAGGATTACTTTCACCTGACTGAGTAAACTGACATTTCAAATTCCTTTTAAAATATAACAGGATGTGTTCTGTTCAATGCTGCATTTCTAATGTCCCAGCGTCTGTGAATTTCATTCAAAATACCAAGGCAGGTGTTTAAACAGATATCCCGGGCTCCAAAGAAAACACAACAAAAGCCAACATTTAACTTTCAATGAGGGAGGAAAGACAAGGAAACGTGTCAACTTGTGCAAACCTTGAGAGACAGAATAACACAGAAGCTGTTTAGACTTGCATCAAATTCATCTACCTGGTATGAAAACCTTGCCCCAAAGTAATTTTATTTCTTTAGAGTCACGTTTTGTATGAAAAATCAGTCACTGACTACAGGGACTGGATCTGCTGAGTGAGCATGCTCAGATGCAAATCTTGCTGGTACTGGAGTGGTAACAGCTAATGTCAGAAGAAAACAGATGAACCAAACCTGGTGACGTATGCAACAGCTTTTACAGCTGGATATGATATAGGTGAGAAACACAGAAAACTTTTCACATATTTCTTTGACAATGCAATTCAGTAAAAGCAATTAAAAATGCCCTTGAAATTTAGAATTTGGTCTGGTTCCTCAAATATGTTAAGATAATGATTTTTCCCACCAAATTCTTATTGATGAATGAATGGATCTTCATTTGGAATACAGAGAAAAGGACTTCAGGGATATCAGTTTGGCAAGGATACCTATGACTAATTTTATACAGTTGAATCATTTCACAAAGTCAAAGGAACAACTTATCTTAGCAGCATAACATTTGAGATTAAAAAAGTTAGTAATATGTAATTCAGCCAACTTCCTTCCTATCATTTCTCATCCAAAAATTTATTTCAAAATCTTTTCTGAAGGATTTCTTGTAGAAACTTCTTGCAGTGAAACCCATTGATTACACTAGACTGACTCCAGAGTCAAAAAACAGAAGGAAAGAAAAAATTATTTGCAAAAAACCTCCATTCTCTTAAAGGTACAACCAAAGAACCCAGAGAACATGCTCTCTGGTGATGTATGATCCACATGTGTAAAGAGTGTTAAAATTAATTGAAAGCACTGATGCGTCATCTAGGATTTAAGAGAACCACCACTATCCTCCCCCCAACCCCTCCCTCCAGCATCCCTAAAAAATGGAGGTCAAAACAGCAGGAAGAGGTGAAAACTTGACACCATAGTAGTCATTGATTGATTTCGCATGAGCTCCAATGGATACAGGTTTTAGATCAGGAAGTTTGAATGTCCTTCAGAAGATTTTCAGAATTAAATATGATCTTAAAAAACCAAAACGTATTACATTAAAAAATGTATAAACAAGGCAACTAAATAACGCCAACAACAGGAAACACAATTCGAAGCAGTGAATAAGTTGGTTGGGGTCTTTTCATCAGGTGTGCAATACAAATCATTGCAAAAGAGAGTTCTGACAGTTTTAGAGTCTGGGCTTACATATTTTAGCACCATTTTGTATTGCATTTAAAATAATTCTTAGCACTGTATTTTCTGAATGTGTACTGCTTGATTTTGTGATAATTATATCACTATAGTTGTTTCTGCTCTGGAAGTATAAATATATACTTGTAACTTTTCCAAGCTTTTTTGAGAACATTCCATGAAAATATTTCAATTATAGATAAATAAAATCAAAGACTTTCTGAAATAAAATGTTATTATGAAATGTTTATGACAATGTAAGGTTTTATATTATAAAATTTAAGCTAAACTGAACATTAAAAAAAGGCCTTGCTGCTTTTGGTTTACCTGTATTATCTGGATCTTTTGTTTAACTCAGAATAATGGAAAACAATGAAAACACGCTGACCAAATTAAAATACATTTACAGCTGATTTAGATTTCCAAGTGTATCTGTCTGTTCAAGGCTGCAAAATCCAATACACTGCACTAGAAAAAATCACAAAGGTGTATTTCTTCAAGCAATGGAGATTGCACTGTATGGCTTTTATAAGGTGAGCTACATTGCCACCACAGGTAGCAGGGAATGCCTGCCTTTGTTTAACTAAACTCGGGGATATTACACGTAATTTAGACGAAGAGATGGTATCTTCTACAGAGCCATTCAGTTCTGCGAGTTCAGCAGTACCATCCCAGTTAGAGCAACTGCATCAAGAAGTAGACGGAGTTTTCCTCAAAGAGAGCATCAGCTGATTTCCAGACTGATTATAGGGAAGCTGGGCTAATGAAATGATTGCTGAAGGCGGTGTCACAGATGCTGTAAGAGAGCGGAAGAGAAAAAATGGTTTGCTAGTGAGATGGGAACGTACATGCCTCTTTTATCACAGATAATTGGATTAATCAGAGCTCTATTGCCAGCAGAATCCCATATCCCTATCTCTTGATTCATCTGTCAAAGACATTGGTAAACAGTGGCCCATGGAGAAGTCGCACCAGAGGGAAGGGCATCATCAGCACAAAGGCATTGTGGTGTTTGATAGCATGTTACGGAATCTGACAGCTCTATAAACAAGGTATTTTATTTGTGAAGATGATAACTAGTGAATTGTTTAGCTAACCTAACCCAAAATTCCAAACACTGTGAAGGTAAATGGTTCACAAAATCAGCATCTTGAAAACATTTGATTAGACATTCTGGGATGTTTTCTTCCTATGGTCAACTGAAATTTTTCTATCGGTTTTCCTGACATACAAAATTTCCTTTGAATCAAAGTTTCCATGGAGAGTTTATGACTTCTGAAAGAAGAAGAAACCGTGGACAAAGGACTAAACCTCTCCAATTTTGCATATTTTTGAAATAGCCTTCATACACTAGTTTCCTGCATGCAGTTGTCCTGATGTATCCATAAAATAAAAGCCCATATCAGTTTATTCAGAAAAAGAATTTTAAGATGTGAAATCTAATCACTTGCAATGGATCCTTTGTATATATTTTGTTCTGAAGCAGTTATGGTTGTTATATGCACAGTTTATTTCAGAAAGTAAAAGTAAGGAAACAAAGTTAAATAAAAGAAGCATAGATATCTGGCTCTCTCCCACAGAGGCACCAAATTTCCCTTATAAAAAAATACCATGCAGTCTAGACCTGTCCTTGATACTTCAACTGCTATCACTATGGTTTATCAGGCTTTATGTTCCTAACATTAGGAATATTATAGATCAGTTGCTCCAGCGTTTGGTAAAAAGAAGGGGTTGTTTGAACAAGGACTGAGTATGAATGCGATTATCAATGGAAAGGAGCAGGCTGCAACATTGGTAATTCAAGGAATCTGGAACTGCTTTATACATTACAGTCACAGTACACATCACGGTGTCTGAGAATGTTTCCAGTTTTCTATCCGGGACTGCACTTCTTTATCGCTCTATAATCCACAGCAGTGCTACAAGGTGCTAATGCGCTTAGGTGATAAAGCATTAACCAGTGAGCGTTGAAGGAACAATTGGGTCTCAAGTTGCCTCTGAAGTTTAGTGAGCAAGTATCAAGTTTTCACTAATTCATGACTAAATCAATGGTTCTTGAAATGCATGGACTGTTTGCTTTGTCCAGTGTGAAAGATGGCCTCTTCTGGCACCTCTCTGCTCCTTCTCTTCACTGCATTTGTATTGTGATCTTGCTGAGTTATTTGGTTGCCTTTTTTTATACAGTTTTGCCATCCTTGAGGGATGTTCTCACCAGAAGCATCTTGAAAGCTAAATCATGTAGTGCACAACACAACATGATATTTCAGACATCTCTTCAGATGCTGTTTGAAACATGTCAACTGATTTGCTGAAGTACCAGAAGTCTGAAAAAACACAGAAAAACAAACAATCCACCCTCCATGCACACATGCCAAACCTTCTGAATTTTCTTCACTGAGATCTGAAAGCATGATGTGCTTGCTCGCCACACAGAACACTGTTCAGACTATCTTCACCAACATGCATTATTTCCTCCTTTGAAGCTCATGCTGTGCTAAAGGCTGATTTGTGTGTAAAAAGGCAGTAATTCATAATATGTTTGTGAGAACACATTTTTATTATGATCTTGAAAATGTAATTAGCTATAAAGCACATATGGAAAGGAGAATGAGCAAATCTTTCTGTGGCAAAGTAAAATCTGTTATATCACCTTATCTAGTAGGCTTAAATAATAACACTATCATGACATCAAGTTTATGTTAAATTTCAAACATATATTTTACTTAAAATATCATATTCATGTAGTATGAACATATTTACTCTTTTTCGATGCTACTTTAAAAAATATTCTATAATATTCTGCTGTACGTCGGTTTCAAAGAGTTGGAAATGTGTCTTAATTTATAGCCTGAAGCTATACAAATTTGATCATATCAGTACAGCTGTCAGAAAACAATTTTCCTGACCTTTGAGAATTTTTGACATATCAAAAAATTTCCCATCTAAAATGAGGCCACAAAACTCAACCCCCCAAAAATAAAACAGTGAGAGCTGATTAATCCTTCAGTCCATACCCAGTTTAGTTTCACATACTGTGTATTGCATAGGTAACAAAAAGAACAAAAAAATCACTAAACTATTAAACTATTAATTGGCTTTTAATTAAGATATTTTTGATACAAAAATAAAATAGTTAAAAATATTAGAGTCAGCTCTGTTAGAGTCAGTTCTATTTACTAGATCCCCATACCTACACAGTGAACAGCTACAGCAGACGGATTCTCCTCAACAAGATGAGAAGCCCACATCTGTCACTGTGCTTGACGGGAACTTGTGAACTTAAGAAACATCACACTCAAAGGCATCCCCAGAAAACTATGAAATAAAGAAAATCAGAAGATTAGTAACCTCTTGTCTGATTATTAACAGTGTGCTTTGACTCTACATTTTTTTGAAGCCCAACTCAGATTTACGTCCTTAGGTTTGTAGTTCTAAATAATACCTTCATGCAGAGAAAGATGGGAGAAGCGATACTATATATTCACTACCTGACTAGCAAACACTAATCATGATAATAACAACAGATCCTAAACAAACAGTTTCTTAACTGTGTTTTAGACAAACAAAACCGTAGGGGTTTTTTTTTAAAAAAAACCTACAGACATCTGTTAATAGTTATTTGCGTGTTTACCTCATGTTTATTATTTCATTTTGTACATTAAAAATCTAATTGTTTATTAAAAATGATTTAATGAAAGCAAACCTTATGGCAACAGAGGAACACACCAGAATGAAAGAGAAACTGTCAGAATAAGGCAGATTTGCCCTGAAGCCCTATTAATCTGAGGCTTTATGATTGCCTGCTGCTTGTGCTAAGATGTCAACAACCAAAGTGATGCAGGTTTGGGATATTTTTAATCTCTAAATGCAAAAACCGTCAGTTAGAGAAGAAATTACATTTGAGCAAATGAATGCGGCTCTCCTTTGGGGTAGAGGGAAATGTGTCAGAATTATCACAGCAAGGCTGGCATAGCGTCTGGACTGAATTAATCTGTCATGGAGGTCTTTAATGTCTCTGGAACAGTAGTGCACATGGACCACATGCTTCTTCTGACACATTAGGAGATTTCCCAGGAGACCTTGCTTTGGTCTACAGTACCACAAACAGTTTGGGGCAGCTTGACACAGACTGAGTTTCATCAGTGATCTAATTTCCTTAGGATTTACATTCCCCTTAATGCAAACAACAGTGTTTGTCCTTGGAGAAAGTTATGCACAGATGGATTTATTTATTCATTTATTTATTTATTTTTTAGGCTTATGAATGGCACTGTGGTTTAAAACAGTGATAATACATAGTTTAAAGCTAGTTGGTGACATGTAGAATGTTACCAAATTCTTTTCTCACTCTCACTAACTTGAAAGGGGAGCAAATTCAGTTTAATCTTCCAAGAAGCTTGGCTGAAGGTATATAAACAGAAAGACAAGACAAATAATTTAGACTTTGTAAAAGAAAAGAGAGTCTTGAACAAAATCCCAGAGGGTAGTTTTAAAAGAATGCAACTTACACTCAAGAAAATCCAGCAGCCACTGATAAGCTAGTGCCTGTATCGATTCTGACCATAGGATGGAGGGATAAAAGATCATTGCATCTTGACATGAAGGAGTCTTTGACTGCACTAGTTTTGTAGCTTAGCAGGAGAGAATTAATTTTACAATACAAGCTCTTCAAAGTCATACTGCAGAGGAAATACTTCTAATTCAGAGCCCCCTTTTAAAAGCCCTTGAACTGTTTGTTTCTGTGTGCTGTAAAACATCCAGTTTTAAGCTAAAGGGCAGCAAAGTGCTCCTTAGGGCTCAGGTACTGGGGAGGAGCGTAAAAGTCCACTCATTACTTCTCAGATAAAAGGAGGAAAAGAGCAAAGCAGTAACAGGAAAGCAAATGTTGAGGCAGGTTCACACAAGGGCTCTGGCCAACAAAAGTGTGGCTGCTCCTTCCTTGTCTTCTCAGCCAGACCCGTATCAGTGCCTGAAGAGGAGAATTGTGACTTGAAGTATGGTAAGATCAGGTTAGTGACTAAATATGCATATTTTATGCCAGAAGAATTGTTAATGGTACACTGTGGCTGAAGCTGAATGCACTGAGATTAAAAGGATTTATTTTATTCTGCTGAGTTCTTACTCTCAGACTAAGCATTACTGAAATGTCTTTCTTCCAAACAAGTGAATAAGCTTGAAAAATTACATCTGCAATATCAAAGTCAGAAAAACCTATGTTAAAACAGTAAAATGACACCACTATAGTAAAGACATTTATTCTTTGATCCTCAATGCAATACAATATTTTAAACGCAAATAATGAAGACAGTTTCTTAGTAGCAACTGGACAACTTTATCATAGAAAACAAAAGTCCTTATAGAAATTTGAGCAATAATTACTGTTACTCAAAATCCTCAATAGTTGAATTGTCCCCAGTATATTTCTACAATAGAAATGACAGATTCTACACAGAAATAATAGGTTAATAACTAAGGTTATTAAAAAAGTATGTCCTCTTACTTATAGGATGTATAAATTATTTGCTAACAAAGTGTGGAAAAACTGAGGAAAAAATCTTACAGCAACTTAATTATTGCAACACATCAGTTTGGATTTGTATAGCTCATTCCCATACTTCAACCCAGACTTTCAAGAAAAGTAGTTTGATTTCATTTTTTTTTTTTTTATTTTCCCTACTGCTACAGCTAACATAGCTATAATTTTAAGTTTTCTTCTTTATTTATTCCAAAGCAAAGTTTTAAAGATTATATGCATGACAGTCAATCTCAGAAACTCTACCACTTAGTTTGTTTGGCTCATCTTTTCAGAGTGGTTTTTTTTTTTTTTTTTTTTTTTTTTTTTTTTTTTTTTTTTTCCAGACAAGTTTTGTTTTAATTCCAGTAACTGGCTTTATGAGTTTTGAACTTGAGATGTGGCAGTATGGAGTATTCTTTTCATTCAATAACAAATAATTATCTCTAAGAGGGAAGGGCTCCAAAGAGAATGAAAATGGAAGCTGGTAGGATTTGAATATATTCGTGTGGGTGCAGTGATTTGCAGCTGGACAAAATGTGCAAGCAGATGGAGCTGTGTTATTACTACTTCCTGGACCACCTATGTCATAGCTATTTGGTGAGAATGCAATGGTGAAAGTTGGGAAATTCCAAATGTCTCCTGACAAGATGGAAGATAGCTCAACATTGTCAAGAGGTATGCTACATTTTTGCAGACGGTGGTCTGACCCTCTATGATGATTTGAGGAAAACCCCCTCATCTAGGCACAGGTGGTCCATTAGATTGTACTGGAAAAAGACCACAAACAACCCCTCCCCAAACATCAACAACAAAAACAAAACAAGCCCCAGAAAAATCCAAAAGCTATCCATGGAAAAACTGCTGCTGCTCAGTTGGCAGGCAGTGCATTGCTGACGTGCTGACAGATGTGGCAGAGAGCAGAAGGTACATATTCCCTTCCCGCTAAGCAGGGCTATGTGGCCACAGTAAAGCTTTCTGTAAGGTGGTCTGAAATCAGCCTTACGGTCTAGGGAAGACAGCACTTAAGCATGAATGTGGAGAGCTGAGTCCTTCCATCCCTTCCCTTCCCTAAGCTGCTATATGACTGAAAGGAGTCATTTCAGCATAGTTTTATATTTGCCGTTCTTTCACTCACATTAAGAAGTCTTTGGCTATTTAAACTGTACATTAGGATTATTTAGGTTGGAAAAGGCCTTTAAGATCACCCTAACACTGCCAAGTCCACTACTAAACCATGTTCCTAAGGGCCATATCCATATGTCTTTTAAATACCACCAGGGATGGTGACTATCACAGAAAGATTTTAAAGAATGTAGAATCATAATATCTTTTTGGTTGGAAGAGACCTTTAAGATCATCAATTCCAACTGTTAACTCAGCACTGTCAAGTCACCATTGGTCCTAACCCTCAGCACCACATCTATATATCCTTTAAATACCTCCAGTGACTCCACCACTTCCCTGGGCAGCCTGTTCAAATGCTTTACAACTCTTTTGGTAAAGAAATTTTTCCTGTGTCCAGTCTAAACCTATATTCAGTAATGTAAAACCGCTGGTTGTCACAGTAAAGGTAGGAGTTTAACTTTTGCCTGCAGAGCCCAGAAGGCTGGTACTGAAATAGTCTTGCAAAGCCAATAAAAAAATCAAAAGTTTATTAAAGTGACAGTTACAATAGATTTGGAATTGCTGTTGGTAAATGCAGTCACTGCAATAGTGTTAATAACTGATATATAGTAGTATGTTAGCAAAAAGAAAACTATTCCAGGTGTCTTCACTCTAGGGTGAGATCACAGTTCTTACCAAGAAGGCATCTGCATCTTGGGTGGAAGAGAACTATAGCCCATCCACCATCCCTGCTAAGTCTTCAGCCCTTTCCCCCCAGCCAGGTGTTTCCCCTCCTGGCATTTTACACCCTAACTCTGCTTGTCTCTGCCTCTTAGGTGACTTTTAGCATGATTTGGGTGGAGAGTTGAGTAACATAGTCGTATATGTTTAGCATGGGCTGCTGTTGGTTCCTTAGCATATTGAGGGGCATGATTTTTAATATTAATTTTGGGGTTTAATTAGGCAAAGGTCTTCATTTGGACACTGGGACCTTCAACATTTACTTGCTTTCTTCACTTAGCCAAAATAGGGCTGTCTTGCCTTTGCAAGACTCCCTCCTTCAGCCATTATTTACACCAGCTCAAGGCATCTCCACCCCTAGAGATAACACAGGAATCTTGTGCTCGCAAATATCTTGGCCTTTTGTGCCGAATTCCCACACTGTCTTACAGCATGCCTTCAAAGCATCTAGCATAATATGTTCCAAATTTCTGCAAAAGCCCTCTATTCGCCACAAAAGTAGAAAAAGATAATGATAAAGACCGGCTGTCACAACATAGTGTTGGAAACTCATTCAAGTACAAGTATATAAAGGCAGCTTTACCTAAACCACTGTGCTATCCGTCTGCTGAAGTAACCTGACTATTTTGCTGTTTGGGGGGATTCAGTAACAAATATCTTTTGGATTTTGAATAAATTCTGATTCTGAATAAATTTTGGTTGCTGTGCTGGACAATAAAATATCCAGATGATCAATCCTCACATTTGGATGCATTTATCTAACTTATTTTCCTCTCTCTGTCTTTTGTTTTTATCCTTATTGTGAGCTATGCTCCCTCCTGCTATTTTTTTTTTTTTCATATCCATACCTAACAAGGCATTTAGAAAAGAGCAGAAAAGAGTCAGTTATTTCAGGTCATGTAAAACCAAAAAGTATGTAAAAAGTATAGCAATTTTATGCTAATCTCTGTAAGTTCAAGAGCTACTGTGTGCACACTTACAGAATATGGTTATGGATTTTCCATTAACCTTCTGGTAATATCCAAGAATTCACTATAATTTAGACAGTGTTGCTTCTGGTATTTATAAGGAATGGTTGATCTTACATGAAGGCCACCATAAGGGGCTCTCATTTCAAATTATCATGCTCTGGTTAGAGCAACATTTACCAAAAACGTGCGTCGTTTAGAGAAAACAGATTACATGGGACTTGAAGCCACGTAATTTTTCTAGTTAAGATAAATTCACGTTAGATCAATCAGAGCTTTATGAAAATAAAGGCCAGGAAACTAAGCACTGTGTAGATCATAGTCCCGTAAAACAGGGCTTAGGATTTTGCATAATAAAAGAAGAGGCATATAAACAGGAGAGCAAAATATTGGTTCTCTCCCTTCGTCTCCTCCTATTAAAGAGAGTAATGCGATTAGAGTTGACTAAAATAGAATTTATTAAGTAGTCTTGGGTGTTGGTTTTATTTCAGATCAAAAAATGCAGAAATGCTAAGAATTAGAAAAAAAACTGAGGAGGATGAAATATCTGGGAAAAAACTTCAGACTCTTCAGAATATTAAAATGTCCTGATTTTTTCAAAAGAGATGAGCCAAGGAGTTTCCCCATGTGTTTAAAATTATCTCCCCTTTGGGGAAGTCCACACAAAGCACCAGGAAGAGCTCACTACAGAGTACTGCCTGTCACTCCAGCCACATATCCCAGCTAAAGGCAGGGACACTGGCTTCCTCTGGCACCACAGTTCCAGCGTGGGGGTCTCCAGCCTTGCTGTCTCCAAGGCTATTGCTGAGTCCTCACATCTGAATGAATTACCAAAGCTCAGGAACTCTCGGAATGCCCTGTGAACTACCCAAAGGCCAAACCAGGTTTCATTAACTCCCTGATTCTGCTTTGGCGAAATCTTAAAAAATTTCAAATCTTTCCTTGAAATATACTGGTATTGTCGAACCGGTTTTGTTGTTGTTTGCTTGGTTTTTAACTCTAGAGTATTTTTTATGAGAAAAATCTTAATCATCAGTGTGCTTCCTAAGTACGTGTGACTAGTAGATTCTGTCTATTAAATCTAATCATCAAATAAATCTTCTGTCATTAAATCTAATTAACTTGACCATACAACTCTGGTCAATAGCACTGCTTATTGTCTCAGTATTGCTACACTCGTATGGACTACATAGATACCTTTTTGTTATTCAGCAGCATGGCAAAGCCAAGCTCTGAGAAAACAGTGAGAGGCCATCATATTTTTGAACAAATAAAAATGTGCTGAAATCATTCTTGTCCTCTTTTTCAGCTGCACTTTCATTCTTTCCTCCCAATCACGATGACTAGAAACATATTTAATAACAAGTTAGGGGAAAAGATGGATCTTGAATAACTGGCATCATAATCAGAGACATTTCAGAACTCAGAGCTGGAACTTGAGGACAGGATTCATCTCACCAGCAGCTGAAAGACAAACAGATGAGCTTCTCAGCAGGGTTCCCTCCATAGTTAGCTGAGAGAAAGAAAATAAAAAATCCAGATGAGGTTGCTTAGCAACTCCAATTTTCTTCAAATATCTTAGACAGCTATCTTAAAACGTGATGAATCTTCCTCTGGAGACCTCTTTCTCCTTCCAGTGATATAGATGAAATGGCTTAAAGTGGCTTCTTAACTTCTGGACCAGCAAAAGAGGTGAACTTAATTCCATCTCAAGATTCCATTGCAGTACAATTACAGATTTTGGTTGTGCTCCAAGGAGTGTAGCGGAAGAGAAGTTGTGTATTCCCACAGAGAAGGTGAAGAGGTTCATCTAAATAATGTGATGTAAACAGAATAGAGATTTGCCAAACCGATGGAGGACAGCAATGGCATGTGCTGTGAAGATAATGCATTTATGCATTGTTTTAAATCCATAAGCAGAGAGCAACATGGGAGAGATTTGGGAATATTCTAAACGGGCAGACAAAGATCCCTGTTAATAGACTTATGTATGCATGCATATTTATCCCAATGTATGAAGAATGAAATTTAATTTGTTCAGTTTTACTATTGTTGTTTATCTGTGACATATCGAGGGGCAAAACATCATTTGACAGAGCTTTATTTCTTTTTTAAAAAAGCTGCTACTTCTGCTATTTTCTTTATTCTAAATCAGCTGCTTCTTCAAAACTTTCCTCCCACGTTTTTTTTTTTCTGTGACTTTTCACAACTGCCACATGTCACATATTGTACGCAAAGAATTTAGGCATCAAGCTTCTGAAGAAATGACAGCTGAAGGGTTAGCAGTTCATCTTAATAACTTTTTTAATACACATACCAAGCTCGTATGTACTTTAGCTATGGAATTAAGGATGGAAATTTCATGTGAAGCTAAAGTACTTTTTAGCTATTCCTTATCAAGTTGGAAATACCACAGTATTTATTTTTATTTTCAGAAAATAAAGTGCTACTTTTTTTTAAATCACCAATTTCACTGATATTCTAGAATTCCACTCAAATGCATTCTTTTTAAATTTTTCAATATTATAATTTTATGGGTCATATTTGCAAATTAATTTTAATAATTTAAGATATACTTCAATAAATACTGAGTCCAAATATCATAGACACATGAGCATCTTCTGATACACAAGGACTGCTGTTGTTGCCCTGAAACAATGAAATAGTTAATTTGTGTGCACGTGTGCGCATGTATGTATACACGTGAATGAGGTTGGTAACAATTTCAGATCAGTACGTCTGATCTAAGATGAGGGTTTTGCTGTGGCCTGTCAGAGTGATGTTTCTATAACAAGAAAGTAAGAGTGGGTTAAGTCTGCCTGTGGAATGTCAGTTTCTAAAAGGAATTACATGGAATTACAGGCTTTGTTTATATACTTATTTTCTCTAGAAGGTACTTAAATACCATCATGTATCTGGTCTTTTCTTCTGTAAGAATTGTATGTGGAGGTCCACATTGTGCTGGAAAATAAGCTCTGATAGACTGATCAGGAGTCTTGAATATTTTTATTAATATTTTAGAAGCCCTATGTCCTGGTCTTGTTACATCTTCTTACCCCCTCCCACTCACATACATGTCTTCGTTGGGAATTTGGAGCCGTATACTAAGATGCAGTTCTCCTCCAGACAAGGCTGTTCTTTGCATAATTGTACCAAAGAGGTTCAAAAGTGGGAAAGAAGCAGAAGATTTATCCTCCTCTCTCTTATGCCCTATCCTATGAACAAGAAAGGGGGGGACCAAAATCTAGTCCTTCTCAGGTCTGATTTAGTAATGTTCTGACAATATTTCAAAGTCATACACTTCATCATGTTCTTTAACAAGTTAATCATATAAAGTCTTTCACAGAGACAGAGAAAAAAACCTGGAGAAAAGCTGGAAAAGAAGATAATAGCATTCTTTTGAAATGATTGACTAAATGAAAATACAGGTATGTTTAGAACTAGTTTTTCAACTAGTGGTAATTATCTGATCCAGTTTCTTTATGTTGCAGAATCTTAAAGATTCTGGTGAAAATGAACACATCTAAAGTTGCACAACTGTTAGCTTTGTTCTTGTGAATCTCGGGGAGCTTTTCTTATTTATGTGCTTCTTGATTGTTCAGTTCTGTTCAGCTCTGTTCTTTTTTGGCATCACGTGGATTCTCTTTATTTGAGAAAGATTAAATACATATTTAACATTTCTGACAATGGAAAAAACTCATATAAGTGGCATATTGAAGGGAAGTGTTACAACCAAACCCCAGACCAGCTTTTCCTTACAGCCCCTAGGACGTGTGTGGGAACACAGCATTGTGAGAATTCAGGCCTGCCTTGGCTTTTCAGATGCCTGGGAAGAGATTGCATGAGATAGATATCAAAGACCCACTGGCAGTTTTCTAGACATCATCTGCTGACAGGATATAGGTGAAAAAACTTAGGGATAAAAATAGATTATTCCTTTCCTCTTCAGAAGTTTTATTTGCATTTAGTTTTGCCTAAACAAGTTAAGTGTAAACATGTCAGGAAAATAAAAAATGATGGGAAACAGTGATTGAACTCAGAATGATACAACATGGCAACTAGCCCAACTCCGTGCACTGCTGAGTGATCTTAGCCTCTGTGAAACAAGGAAATGTTCAGAGTTTCAACAATGATTGGGTATGTAATCACTGCTTCTCATGGATGCTAGCAGACAAATCGTTAGGAAGGCAAAGAAAGGAAGATTAATAGGGGACAGAAAAGACCAAATTCAAAAAAAGACTTCATAAAACATGAAAATATATAGCCTGTCTTGCAATAAAAACAATCCTGCCTTACTCTTTTGGTGCACTTTCTGCTTTTCCATGTCTCTTTCCACTGCCCACTCTTTTTCAGAAGGAGTATTTTCTTTTCCTCCCCTACATGGAATAACCTTCTGTGTGCTAGAGCACAGCCTCAGATTTCCACCCATCTCTCTCTATTTGCTGTCACACCTACGCTTTTTCCTTTTTGGCCTACTTTTGATATATATTCCATTTACAGTGTATACTACAAGACTTATTTCCTCCATCATGCAATACTGTTTGTATTAGAAGTGCCTCTTGTTCATGAATGTATAACACATAATTTCAAGCTTTTTCCCCTGCAATAGTTACTGTGCAGTATTTACACCACCATGAAAAATATATGTGACAGAGCAGACATTATGCTGTTTAATACAAATAATCTTGATTGTTTTATTACAGACTTAGACGGGATCAACAGAAATGGAGCCATTCCCATTTACCTGAGTGTCCTCTGCCTGGTATTGAACAGATCAATGTCTGCCTTTAAAGCAGAGGCCAGTCTCCCAGCTGCCACTGACTAATGCTTTCTAAAGTTCAAAGAAGTATTGTACAAAGATGCTTTGTACACTTCTCCAGTTTCAGGGATTCCTCTGTACATGGATTGTCTCCTAATATTGATTGAGGTAGTCTCAATGTTCCTGAAGACCAGCCAAAAGAGTGAAAAAAAAAGTCAATACAGTGAAAAAAAGTAGAGCCATTACTCATGCCATTTTATCATCTGGACTTTTTTTGTATAAAGAAAATATGGTTTAGGTTTCTCAAGATTTAAGGCTGCACTGGGACCGTAGGGCATGAGAGACAGACACTTGTCTGTAGCTTTTCCTTTTACTCTCTGTCATGGGTTAGGTTTGGGCTGGCCACTAGACAAATGACCCAAAATCCCACCTCCCTCCAATTCCCAAAGGGGAAATAGAAAAGGAATAAGGGAGAGAGACTTATGGATTGGAAAAGAAAACTAAAACTAAAACTGAGAACAATAATGAAATTATACATATAAAAATGTATAAAATACCAACACAGAACTCAACCCCCCTGATGCCAATAACATCACCACTGATGCTGTGGGCAGACACTGGAGAAGTTCCTACCTGGGCTCAGCAGTAGACAGGAACTGGATGCAGGAGCTGGATTCTGGAGCTGGATTCTGGAACTGGATTCAGAAATCACGGACTGAGATCAAAGGCAAGACAGAGTCCTCCTCAAACACCATCCATTGAAGAAGAGAGCTTGACCCTTGTGACCCCTCAGCTTTATACTGAATATGTCGTCTATGGGACGGAACGCCTTGCTGGTCAGTGTAGGGTCACCTGTCCTGTCTGCTCCTCCCCGCAGGTGCAGCCTCTCACTCACTGCACCCCCACCGTGGCACACACACAGGATTTAGCAGTGGCCTTGGTCTGCACAGGAGCAAGTATAAGCCAGAGCCTTTCTGCATCCCAGTCCCTGGCAGTGACTGCAAACATCAAGCGTTATCACTGCTAGAAGCAGACACTGTCTGCAGAAATACTCCGTTAACTTCAGAAAGTGCCGTCACTGAGCAGAGACTGAGCAGGAAAGTGCAATCACTGAACAGAATGAGTTCTGTTCTAACTCAAACCAGGACAATCCCCCATGTAATTACTGAGACAAAAATTACACCAAATATTTTTTCCACCAGTTCCACTGCTAAAGTGTACTGACTGTGAGATGAAGATAATTAAATATGAAAATAATTAAAACTTTTTAAAATACATTTTAGCAAAGATATGGTTATTGGTTTTGTTCTGGGTCTGGAGTTTGCTTTTTGATTTTCAAAATATTAGACAAAATTCTGCTCTCCATTACACATATGCAAATACTATTTCAGTAGATGTATACCATTCTCAGAGAAGACTTAGTTTGTTCAGGGCCCAGTTTAACTGTCACTGAAATAAATGGAAAAGCTCTGACTGTTTTCTATATGAACTGCATCAATCCCTTAATCATTTCAAATGGTATCTAATAGTGAAATAGTTCTCATTAGAAGCAGAGTACTGTGAATACAGGTCTGCTGAGCTCATCAATGGTAGTATTAAAGCAATAATAAGAGTATAAAGAAGATGTAACAATTTACTTAGGTTTCTCAGTTGGTATTTGATGCAAACATCCCTTTTGTTAAGTAAAGTTTCTCCGCCAGAATCAACAGATTCCTCCGTTCACCCCAATTACTGAAGCCATAGCCCTAATGATATGTCATAACTAGAAACTAGCCTCATGATCCATCTTTCTAAGAGGAAATGTTGGGACTAATTTAATTTTGCTACAAGAGAGAACTACACTTCGTAGCATTTGATGTTATTCTGTTGGAGCCCTCAACAGACATCTGATGAAACCTATCTTCAGGGTTTGTCATTACAGCAAGTGATTGCAATGTACCAGTTCCTAGAAGCCCCCTTGCAAATGTCTATCTTTTGTCAGTGGCTGAAATAGCCATTAGTATCCAGATACCCACAAAAAATGCACAACTATCATATCCAAACCCCAAACTTACGATACTTCTGTTTTCCCACTTTAATAGGTAACATCTTATGCTTCAGTTGAAGATGCTAGTTCAAGCAAACCACAATATTCTGTAATATTGATCAACTGGTGACGTAGTAGGGAGCTGTGATTACTTGTACCCAAACAGGCTGCACCAGGAAACAGAAAATTCATTACCGTTGCTGGCAAAGCATATATTTCTGTGAACGACCTGACCATTATTAGCCACAATCCCTGAAATGTCATTTGCAACTTTGTATTATGTTTACTTTCAGGTACAGCGCTAAGCCCATCGCTATTAATACCTCTAAGTGACACTAGTGCTCTAAACCTATTGAGTACGGGGGGAAATCTCCCACACCTTGCCTTCTTTCAACATAAAATTGTTCGTCACTGTAGTGTTACAGGATAATTTTGCATTCTTCAGTGAGTATGTGCACACAAACAACACTGTCTTGCTGGTGTAGGTAATTAGAGTAAAATATTTCTCCACATAATTCACAGGTCATGGGTATGCCTTTACCCTTATTAAAACTGAAAACAGATCAACCTGAGCTGGGAGCATGAGTCTCTGTATTTAAGCCTCGGTTAATAAGAAGGTCCTTAAAAGAGCCCTCCTCTCTGAACCCTCCCCCTGCATTCACTTGCAAATCACTGTATGGCTCGAAAAGCCGTCGTCCTGTGCCTCCCCCCTCACCAGCCCCAAATCTTCTCCTGTTGAGCACTGCGGTTCTATCAGCAGCAACATCTCTCTCTGTGAGGGACGTTTCTTTTTAAGCAGGGGCACCGAATGGAAACCAATCAGATAGAGAGTCCGTTTGGCTTCAGCTCCCTGCCTGCCTGACTTAAAAGTGATGCTGAGAGAGAGGGAGCCCTAGTCAGATGCAAGTACATACAGCGCTGGAGGTACAGTAACAGGCAGAAGGAAGGAAGCAGGTAGAGAAGCAGCACTGGCCAGACAGAGCTAGGCTCACACTGACAGACACGGTGAGTAGATTAACTTCCTTTAGCATCGAAAATGCTGACAACAAAAGAGCAGACATTTCTTAAGTGTCTAAAACATTGAAAATGCCTTACAGGTACTTTTTATGGAGTGGGGGGCAGGGTCAGCAGAGCACTTTGGGGAGATTTTTTTATATAGTTCAGAAAAAAAAAATAAATGGACTAAATTGCTGAAATCTAAACTTCTGTTGCTGTGTATCTGTGACAACTGCTTGTGCATATTAGAAAGCTGGCAATATGTGTGCTATTTGGAAATACTATAGACAGTGTTCCGTTTTTACTGCAATATAGCAGTAACAATAAAGCCTAACTTTAGTGCAGGATCTTTTTTCACCTGTCCAGATAGAAGCTATCTTCCTTTTTCTCCTTTCATATTTGTTTTTATCAAAAATGTCAAATCAAAACAAATGCAGTTAAGAAGAATAAAAAAGGAGGAGGTCTTTACTCCTAACAATAATGAAGTACCAATGCTTAGTTTTGTTTTTCTTTTAGTGGGAGTAACAAAATTAGTATTTTTTTTTTTACATGTGTTACAGGGGGAAGTGGCAGCTTAGGGTTCAGAAAGACTGAGAGCTGAGGGAGATGTCTGTTTGGATATTCATAGCAGTAAGTCAAAGTCATCAGGCTTAAAGTGTAAGGCTGTTTTCTAGAAGTGCTACCAAACAACCTTCTCAGCCTAATACATATAATCAGAGATTAGCACTGAAAGCAAAGCAGAATGCATAGAGGGTTGAACTGACCACTTGACTTGGAAGTAACCAGCAGGAAAAAATTGCCCAATGAATGACATTTTGCTTTTTCTTTTCACGTGCAAGAAACATGCAGTCACATCCATTCAATTTAACTGTATGAGCTCCAAACAAAGAATGATGCACAGGAACTATAAAGAAAGCAACATCCCTTGCAGTTATAGGGCAATGTGCAAATAGTAGCCACTTGCCTTCTCATAGATTTAAGTAGAAGATCAGAAAATAGAATGGTATTTTCTTAGGATAATTTCCATTTTCAGTAGACAAATTTACAACCAATGTATCAGGCTTGCTTTGATTAAAGCCAATGACAAAACTTTACTTAGATCATAGCAGGGTTATGTTTCAATGCCAAGTACTACACTAGTTTCTCATGGTAAGGGCAAACGTGGGTATAAAGGCAAGTGTAACACCTACAGTAGTTTTGCTAATGGGATCAAAAGCTTTGTTTAATAAATAGTATTGGTGGTTACGATGGGCACTGTTAATGACAGATCTTTAAAAATAACTGTTTCCAAGTTATTTTCCACATCTAAAATGTTAATTTGAATTCCAAAAAGCAAGAATGGACTACTTTAATATTTTGAAGTTTCATGTTACATTTTTTTTCTACAAATCTTAAGAACTGTTAGTTCTCTACTTAGAACTACGTTATCTATATTTATCTATATTCAATTTGACAGGTAAAATACATTGTCCTGTCATTTTCCCTTCATTAAGTAATAATATAAATTCAAGATAGAATGAAATATGTTTACAGCTAATGTGATTTTCTATTAGCAAAAATATAAAACCTTTACAAGCTGATGTCCTACAAGCAAATGCCTATGAAAGAAATAATTATTGTTTTGTTTTTTCAGTTAGATAAGATTAATTTTAAATGGGGAAATATTACCGTATCAGCACTACATACTAAACTTGTAGCTAAAATAGTTGTCAAGTCCTTTTAAACTTGATGGGGTGATTTTAACAATCAAAGCCTTTCATGTTTATTTGTGTGAACAAAGTAGAGCATTTCATTTCGGAGGCTGTCTTGCAGCTGTTATTGTTAAAAATTTTGTTGCTTCAGTAACCAGTACATCTCACCTAAACCAAAAAAGCCAATTTGGAGATGCAGTTTGGAGAGAAAATGTGGAGAGAAACTGCTCTGCCATATGCTTTGTACAGCTCTATGGTAAAAGTGTTTCAGGTTTTCAGCATTCACACTTGTCTGCAGACGTGACCATTCCGAAAAGGCTGTCCTCCCCTCCAGACAGCAGCTCCTTCACAGGGATCTGTGCTCTCCCCTCACCTAACTGCTGTTCTGCAAGGATGCTGGTCTCAGCGGCAGTTACATGGTGTTGGCAGAGACATCCTCTCATCGTTGGATCAGCCAAGAAGGATGATTTAATCCTCCAACTTATCTGTCAAACAAGATAAAATAACTTAAATCCACTGGTTTAAATGTGATCACCCACAATGCTGCAGAAAGAACTGTACAACTTAATTCTGACACTCACTTATGTCCTAGCAGCAGGACATGGTTTCTGAAGATGTACAACGTGGGTTGCGGGTAATCTACTGGCAGAAGCATGGAGAAGTAGAGCTAGAAAGTAACAGGACTGACAATTTCTATTGAGAATGAGTTTGTTCAGGAAATAAAACAAGGTAGACTGATGTCTCCTGTTGGAGGGCATATGAAGGAGCAATTATTACTTCCGAATTTTCATTTATTACAGGGTAACACACACAGAGACAATCTCGCACTTATTTTCAGAGATAAACAAAAACACAACACAGAAGTGTTCCCATATTCTTCCTCCTACTGCTCTTTTCCCAATTTTATAAACTGTTCTGGAGATACAGCAAGACCTCACTGAAAATCAAAGCTTAGTAATGACCCCTATTTAAAAATTATCCTAACTTCTATACAAATCTTGTGCTTATAAAAAAACTGGGCTATTTGGACGTGGATATAAGACAATACAGATACATCATTTTATATATTTCTGTCATGCAGCCAGTGGCATTTAACTGCAGAAGGCAACTGGAGCAAAAGCCTAGACAAAAATGCATCTCCCACTCATCTCAGAATGCCTTCGGAATTTCTAAGGCTTGCAGCAGGTGTTACATGCAAATGCTATCTGCAGAAGCACATTTATTTGAACATGAATAGGGATGTCTGACTGAAAGATAACTGCATTCTGCATGTGAGTGAGAGTTTATGAAAAGTCATTTGTAGAAATCAATCCAAAATTTTGCTTAAGGGGAAAGGGAGGAGAAGGAATATAAAGCAAAGGGAAACGAACAAAAAGAACCTTTGTGAAAGCAGTCAAACGTCATTTTAATAACTTTCTCCTTTTGCCTTTAAGCAAATAGGAAATTGCTGAATGGCTAAAAGCATGTTACCGTACTGACTCTCAGCTACTGATCATGATAAAAAAACCCCAGTGGCGTCAAGGCCTACTTGCTGAGCATGACCGAACAAGAGAGATTTATCTTGATCAGATCACACTATGTGCAGTACAAAATCCTAGCAAAACAGGGCTTTGGTTACTTCAAGTAAAAATTGGTGCTAACTTCAGGGAAAAAGGAAAAATACTGGATGTATACTGCATCTTACATGAAAGCTCTACAATTATTATGATTTAAAAAGAAATTATTTTTAATGCATAATATGTAATGTAATGTTATGTACAATCTTCGTTCTGCAGTCTTGGAAAGATTACAAAAGTCAGTGGGTGGCATTGTCTACATCCCATATACAGATTTTTGAATAGAGATTTGAGTTGTCTCAGTCTCGGTTACAGAGTAGCTCAGTGTCAGAGCCAGGGGTAGAATGGGGCCTCCGTGTCCTCCAATTTCTCCATAAGAATGCACCAATGTTCATAAAAATAAACGTGCCTTTAATGCTTAATTAACACCATAAACAACCACAAATGTTTCTTTGAGAATATATCACTGGAACAGCAAAATGGAGTGCCTCAAGTGATGACCCGCGTATTTTTTGCCAGTTAAACCCAAATTTCTATATTTAAATTTCACACCTTTTAGTAGTAAGAGTGATGGCAACATCAAGACAACATCACATTAGAAACAGTTTTCTCTGTCTCATGCAAGCACGCTTTTCATATTACAATCTCCTGATATGAAAATGAAAATGTCAAAGAGGTTTATGGAACTACGGATTTTCTAGGTGCTAAATAGTGTTCAGGTTACTTTGTCCTCACAAAGGGAAATAATCACCAGTTTCATGGAAATTTTGTCTGGAAGAATATTACAGTGTTGGGCCATGCATGTCATTGCTTAGAGAATCTCCCAAAACACTGAAAGCATTTTCGCACTGTATATGTATGTATGTATAAGTATGTTAAGAAAGAGCTCCTAAATTACTTGTCTAAATTCAAAACATGTTCTTTGTAAATAATACCCAAGAAAAGATTCTGTGAAATAGAGAAAAGTGTCAATAATGCTTTTCTATTTGGGGATGGAAACAGCAGGCTGTTCCATCATTTTGGGCAAACTACATAACAACCCTCATAAGGAGATTATCCCAATTTGCATAATTTTAATAGTTCAATTGGGGGTGATTAATAATCTATACAAGCCTGTCTAGCAATATATATGGACATGATTGGATCTAGCAATTACATTCAGAAAATGATGATCAATTACACTGATAATCAGTGGTGCAGAATTTGACATTTATATTTTGACACTTTTTAAGAAAGAATTCAATAAAACATCAGGTTGTGTAAGAGTGTTCAATAAGGGAAATTTTAAAAATAAAATGATCTAACATCCTCAGCTCAAAATTTTACCAGCATAATTGTTCTTTATTTCCTCTGTATTCCATCATTCGATATTTGCTCCCGGGGAGATGACGAAGACGTGAAGTGAAAAAGGTGTGAGTTGGGAATAGGCATAAAGTTAATCCCATTATTTCTCTTTTGAAAGAAAAAGTAGACAGGACAAATGAAAATTAATATCTTAAAATCCAGCACTTTTAGGTTATATACAATTAGAAGATATCAGTAAACTACTCTAACCCGAACTTAACAAACCAAAATAGTCCCAGTTCATGAACAGAATGTATACATACACATACATTCATATATATATGTGTGTATACAGATGTAAAACCCAGGCATAATTCATGCAAATTAAAAGAAGAATGATGAAAGTGTTTCGAAAGGAATAGATTTAAAAGGGGTTGCAGTGCTATTTTCTGGATGAATTCTTTTGCCTGTTTACTTTGTTGTTTATCACAACACTTGTATGTGATTTGCATTATTCTTTATCGTAATACTTCATGCTAATGGATTCAAATATCAAGTTTTGCAGTGGGAAAGTATTGTAAGCAAGTTCTTCTGATTTTCAAGGCATAGGTGCTGCTTGGGGAAATCTCATGGAAATTATTCTGCCTGTGCAGTAAAAGGAAAAAAAGTCAGGAAAACATAGTTATTTCAAAAGGAAATTCGTGTTTAAATTATTTGTCAGGAGAGCTGTTTGTGCTTGTGCCATGTTCTGGAACCCTTATTCAGAATGCCTAACATTTTGAAATGAGACTAGTCCCATTGAAGGCAGTCAAATTGCTTTTGAGCGTTTCCTTTACCCAGAGTAGAGATGAGTGCTGAATCTGAGTTTTATATAATGATTCTATCTGATAAAAATATATTTTTTCCTCAGAGTAAAAACAAAAATATTATGGTACTGGAAATATTTTCCCATTTCCTGCAAGATTTGCAGTAACCCTTACATATGCTTCCCAAATGTAAAAGGAAATTTCACCTCTAATGAGAATTCGGACTTGTTTAAAAATGGAAATACACTTAAAACTAATATAGTATTCATTCCTTGCTATTATCCACATCCCATGAATTACCAGCAACTGAGTCAGATCTTGCTTTTAATCGTTTTCAATTTGTGTGATACACGCCTTCTTTCCTAATCAAGACACATATCTGGATCATATTTATACCTTTTCTAGGGGTAAGATACTAAGTAAAAAGCCCTTGTGGTCTAAAGAAAATTAATTAGTCTCTTATTTTCCTTCATGGTGATAGAACTTCTTTATGATACTGAAGATATTTTTCTTTGAGGAGGAGGAGGAGTAGGCTACTACTACTCTCAAGGCTGAGAACTCACATACCGTGTCAAGTAAGGGTTTTGTGATGTTTTAATAGCATTCCTAACATTTTAATGAAGTCCAAACTTCTGGTGAGGCCTGCTCTTCCAGTCATAACCCTACTGAAAAGCCCTCACTACTCATGATGGCAAATCATCTCTGCAGCAAACAACAGGACTTTCAAAACTAATCAACTTGAGGTGAAGTATGTCATGTATTTAATGTACTTCTAGCTCCTTTTTAAGGCAATTAAAGAGAAGAAACTCTCCAAAAAGTTGGTACATCAGCTCACAGCTACAAGTGACCAAAAAAATTTACTAGTTGAGAATCTTTCCCTGACGATTTCATCCAGGAAAGGGGAAGACTGCACTAGGGAAGTCAACAAGGGGAGCAAATTACTAATTGGCTAGATTGCACCATAGATTGATGTTTTCAGCAAAGGAAGAAACAAGAAAAGTAAAATAAAAGCAAAATAAAATAAAGTACAATGAAAGTAAAATAAAATAAAAGATGCTCAGTCACACTGTCTGACATAGATGTGAAAGTTTGAACTTAATGATAGTAGATAGTGTTTAGGAATAGATAATATCTGGGAACATACCTAGTGCTGCAAACTCAGAAGCATAACTGTTAGCACGGCTAGAAAGAAAGATTCAGCACTCCTCTCAATGTTACTCAATTTATTTGCCATTTGAATTTACACTCCAATACACATTTACATTTTAGAGCAATTTTTTCTAACAGCCCCCTATAATAGATACCCACAAAGAATAAACTTCTCAGCTGTACAAAGGCCCTCTATGTTTTTTTCCTATCCCAAACATGTTCAGATTCCAGTTCATAATGTTTTTCCAAAACAAAAAGCCTACAGGTAGAACGGACATACTTACTAAACTACTTTAAGGATTATGTCTACTGAGTATTTGGCTGATTAAATAGTGAACGGCACTGCTCTACTCAGACGCAGGAGCATAGTTACCTTTGATTACTCAAGAGATACACTCAGTAATGGCAAGTAATAGATAAATTATTATTTCAAAGAAAACTTACATCTCAAAATTTTCTAAGATTTGCATATGAGACCAGGTGGTTCTTCTGCAGTGTCTGTACAAATCTATGTATGCAACACACCAGGAGTAGCATATATTCACAGCTTGAGTGTTGAACAGAACTAAAATGTGGTTTAAGGGTTTAGCAGCCCAGGATGAAAGTTCCTGGTCTCATGACATAAAGAGGATCTCAACTTCTGTTCAAAAAGAATTTCACTACTTTTAAACTGTATAAACTCAGGATAACTATGTGATATTTTTCTGAAAGTGCAGGTAGTTTGAAATAGTAGCTATGTGCAATGCGTGTCACTAGGAACTTTTCTAAGACCTACATGTGGCAGTCCCAAACATGGGATGTGCCTCAATCCACTAGAAGACACCCTGACAACCTGGCAGAAAGAATCTCTGTGGAAGGAAGGAAGGAAGGAAAGGAAGGAAGGAAAGGAAGGAAAGGAAGGAAAGGAAGGAAAGGAAGGAAAGGAAGGAAAGGAAGGAAAGGAAGGAAAGGAAGGAAGGAAAGGAAGGAAGGAAAGGAAGGAAAGGAAGGAAAGGAAGGAAAGGAAGGAAGGAAAGGAAGGAAAGGAAGGAAAGGAAGGAAAGGAAGGAAAGGAAGGAAGGAAGGAAGGAAGGAAGAAGCTGAAGCATCATAAAATTCGTGTAAACCAGCATAAGATTCTGGATTACTTGATTTGAGTTCTTTTTAAGTGCGGTGCTGAGGTCAGCTACAACACAAACAGGAGCAAAATGAATGTTGTGTTTTGACTATATCCCTTCTCTGCAAATAGCATCAGAAACATTAATTTGTACAGACTGAAAGCTAAAATGTATTAAAACCCCATGCTTTTAAGGAACATAAATAGGGGGACATTGCTGTAGAGTGGAAAATAAATGAGTCACATTAATTTTCTGCTTCCTTCACCTCAAGTTGATTAGCACTAATTAAATTTTGTGCTAGTCAGCATGGGAATTTAGTAGGCAATAAAAAATGTGAAATTTCGTTGCTTGTGGTGAAGACACACGCATTCAGGTATATGGGTATCTATCAATGTTTATCATTTTAGCGATAGAGATGAGATAAAGAGATCTAGAGATATCTATCTAAATATAACTCTACCTCTATACCTATAATGAGATATATATATATATAGTGTGCACAGCATCTGTGTCATGAAAAACATGCACATATTGAATTATAAGGTCTTCAGCAGTCTGTTTTAGCCAGTATCAGGTAAGGTAAGATGCTTATGTACTTTGAGTTGAGGAGAACTTAGCAGGCCATTTCAAGTTTCAATTTATTTGCAGCAGACCCAGACAGGTAAATATTGAGAAAAACAGTGCAAAGCAGCTGTTCTGCTTACACCATCAGTCCAGAATCACAGCACAGTTTGAGCCAGGAGGGACCTCTAAAGATCATCTAGTTCAACCCGTCTGCCATGGCTAGGGACATCTTTCACTAGCTCACATTGCTCAAATCCCCATCCAACCTGACCTTGAACACATCCAGTGATGGGGCATCCATGACTTCTCCAGGCAACCTGCTCCAGTATTTCACCAACTCCACTGTAAAATATTTCCTGCTTATATCCAATCTAAACCTGCCCTCTTTATTTTTAAAGTCATTGTCTCATATGTTTCCAATTTTTCATCCATAAGTATCTCCAAATCTTTTTCTCCAGAGGGTTACTCTCAATCCCTTTATCCACGAGTCTGTAGTGACATTGGGGCTTGCCCTCAGCCAGGTACAGGACCTAGTGCACCTGGCCTTGTTGACCTTCATGAGATTCATACAGGCCCACTCCTCAAGCCTGACCAGGTTCCTCTGGATGGCATCTCTTCCCTCAAGTGCAGCAAATACACCACTCATCATGGTGTCATCTGCAAACCTAGTGAAGGTGCAGTCAGTCCCACTGTCAATGTCATTAATAAGAACATTATATAGTACTGGTGCCAGCATCGACTCTTGAGGGTCACCAGTCACTGCTTATTTCCATTTGGACATTAAGCCATTGACTGTACCTCTTTGGACACAGCCATCCAGCCAATTCCTTATCCATCTCTCAGTCCAAACATCAAATCCATGTCACCAATTCAGC
>NW_010423885.1:2799-32563 GCF_000710305.1 Buceros rhinoceros silvestris | reverse complement strand
GCAGGAATGTTGTGGGGGATCATATCAAAGGTCTTACAGAAGTCCAGATAGGTAACATCTGTAGGTCCTTGTCCACTGATGCAGTCAGTCCATCATAGATTACCACCAGATTAATTAGGCAGGATTTGCCCTTGGTGAAGCCATGCTGGCTGTCCCTTATCACCTCTCTGACTTCCATATGTTTTCACAAGCTTCCCAGGAGGATTTGCTCAATGATCATAGTTCCCAGGGTCCAGCAAGCAGTCAATCTTGGTTTATGTTTTCAAGATTATCAAGAAACAATTTCCACTTCATTCAATGATTTTTTATGCAGGCAAGAATTCCCTGAAAAAGGAACTGATGACTAAATCACCTTAATACAATTACATGACATGACTGATTACTTTCAATGAAGCACCTATGTTAATACCCATCCACTTTCCAGCTGATTACACGTATTCACAAAATTCCTACCTTCAGAAAATTTAAGCAATGTTGTTTAGCTTATCATGGTTTAGGATTTGGTGTGGTTTTCAGCTGTAGGGAAGGGAGGATGCCCCCACCTCCCACCTCTTGATTGCGGGTGAAAGGAGGTTTACTGCCCGTAAACCTTTGTTTTGGGGTGGTTAGCTAGTGGGGAGAGAGGACCACTGCTGGTCGCTGCTAATTCGTGTTGCAAAACGCATTTCTGCCCCTGGCCCAAGCCGTGTCAATCAATGCCTCTGTGAATATCACTATGTAAGGTGGGGTAAACACTTTTGTTTTAGGCACGCTCTTTAGCTCTTTTGTTTGCAAGAGGAAGGATGAAAGAGAAAAGAGACCCAACTGAGCAGTTGCCAAGGCAACTAGAAGAAGCCTGCGAACCACATGATCCCACCTGTGCGCCATTTTTAAGGAAGCATCAGAGCACGCCAAAACTCCAGAGCCAGCAAGATGTGCTGGTGTCTGGGAGGAATACGCCATTGGCTGTTTGATGCATCTATCAAATATAAACTAATCCTGTTTATCTCAAGTCACAGCTTTCTCACCTCAAGGGGCAAAGATTCAGGAAATCTGGAATCTTGTTGCTACAATGCAGCTTTTGGAATATCTTCATTCTTTCTGTATGGTCATCTAATTTACAAGGCACATAGGGTGTAGTACAAAGTTTTTAGGATTGCCACAAAGAATCTAAAATTTCTTATCCTATTTATAGAAGAGAATATAGTAAATGTTAAGACTTAAATAAAAAGTTAGCTGTAGGGCAAAACCACCACCATTATTTTCTCAGATGCAGGTGACAAGCAACAGCACCTACCCCAACTGAAAGATGAATAGATAGCTATTTGCACTGAAGTATAATGGTATTAATCTTTGGCAGCAGCATGTATTGGAGTTTATTTTTTTCATCCTCAAGAAATTAAATGTTAGCATAAGGTATGTTAAATTCTTGTCAGAAAATTGATATATCTTAATACTTTGCCAGCCATATTCATTAATGTGAGGAACAGATGTTAAAACTGGCAGTTTATGTCACTGAGAATTTAATAAGAAGTATTTATCAGTGTTCATTTAGTTTATTGTCCAGAATTTTGTGAAATTACATGTTAAAGAAAGCTAAACATAATCAGTGTAAAAAAACCCCATGTATTTAAATGCAAGAACATACACATGCTTTTCTTACATATGTATATGCATTTATGGGCATAAATAAGTATAACAAAAAAGTTTGTGTTGACTTACTAGTGAGAGTCAGGTGCATTATAACTGGTCTTGCTGTGTCTTTGCTGTGGTTTGAAGAGAGGACTGTTGAGTTTTGTGGTGTCAGAGAAACTTGCCAAATTGAAGAGAGGAGAGCGAAAGTGACAGAGGTTTGTGAGTGTCCCTCCTTCTGAAGGAAATGAGGAAAAAGAGAGTGTCACCCTCCACCATAGGGTGTCGTTTCACTGAAAGGGTCCTTTCTCTTTGTTCTGGAGATCAACATGTTTTTGCAAGTGGAGGAAAAGATCCTTGCCCTCATTCCAAGTCTCACTGACCTCTTGTCCAAAAGAATTAATGTCACTATCATGTTTGTCTTAGCATTTTATTGATATTCAAACAAGGAAAGATTCAGAAGGTGTTAACTATCACTAATCTCTGCAATTCATCACTAAGAGAACTCTGGGAAGGACCAGGGACTGGACTAAAGCATAAGATCCAACCTAGCCTAAGTACACTGGACATCTGGACATCACTGGACATCCACAGCTTATCATCCTATTAGGGCAGTCATTGATCAGGCCATTTGCGAGTTACATATTCCTCTGACATATTTATGTCCACTGATAGTGACTGCCTTAAAAAATGTAATAATTAACTAACAGAAATATTAATAACATTTCTGCATTCCCCCAAGATGGAAAATATTGCCTATTGCTTAAGTGAAAGTCAATTTAACATTGCTAAATTAAAGACACTGAACCTGATTCTCACAGATCAACACAACACTACCTAGCTCACTAGGGATACATTGTTCTAAGTGAGTGGTTTTTTAGCCTGTGAGTGCAGACTCTTAAGGAGCCTATTTCTAAAAGATCCACACAAAAATATGTGTGCTAATTACAAGTAGGTTTAAATTTGTCATAGAGAATCTCACTTTCCTGATGGAAAATATTTATAGAGTCTGTAAAACATTGTAATCAACATGGAAACAACTTGGGTCAATATTCGTCTACTGCATTTTCAACAGATTCGACATCTATAAAGAATGAGATGTGGCCTGAGTAACCTTGTGTTCATCTACTGCAAATACTGGAGGCCCAAAAAGGACGTGACAGTAGAGAGGTTTTTATTTATACTTTGTTGTGATTTTGATATCACTAATAAATCTGAAGGTCAGGAGAATGGACAGGAGAATCGTCAGGAAGGAACAACAGTGATGTTTTAAATATAAGAAGTTTAACCATCTTAGTTTTAATTTGAAGCTATTAACAAGTCCAGAAACTTGCATGGGTATAAGTCTGCATTGTTTAAGTCCAGGCTTTGTCTTTGACTGAAGCTAAGAATAACCAAATAATTTTACTACTGAATTTGAAGTCCTGTTAAATTACTGGTACAACAGGAGTGTGTAAACAGGGTCAGTAAAAGAAAAAAAGCTAACTTGAATAACGGGGAGTTTTTTATTGAGCATGGAATAAAACACTGAAATTAAATCATTAACAAAAAATACTAGCACCTGAGAAAATCGTCTAAATAGTATTAGCACATGATATGTAATAACTTTGTAATGATATTGCACCGTCACTGAACTGAAAGGAGATCAGTGTTGTATTAGGTACCAAGCAGATTGGTATTCATGTGGTGCCCCTCAGAAATTACTAGTCAGTAATTACAACAAAGTACTTCAAAGTGTTCTATGAAAGCAGTTAATAATAAGCTCCAAGTAAACAATAGAAATGCACATTGCCCTGATGGAAAGCTCATCGTGGTCTAACTGAATATTCCCATGGACACTGGTAACATTTAGATGCAATTTTACAAAGGAAGGAAATACTGTCATGGCCATTAACAGGCAAAGCAGAGGACCTGAGAGCTGCAAAGGGACAAAAAAGACAGAATTCGTTATGCAGCTGGGCACCAGCTTGTTCAGGAATGTCTGAAGTGCCTGACCCACACCAGAGCACACAGGCTAGGCAATAGCAACCAAAGTAGAGGGGAAATGCTCAACTATTGCTCAGTCAAGACTTAGGTTAACTGATAACAACTTTTTCTTTCCAGTCCCTTCACACCCTTCCTCTTGCACAGGGGCTGATATGTGTGCAGAATCCTCATTAATTTGTATAATGTGCATGTGAATACAATATGAATAGATTATATCACATGACAAAGCCAATTTACATACAATAAAAGTTATAAAAATATTTCGATAATTTAAAAAAAAATATATATAATCTTCTGCACATAGGTATCGGTATTCGAACAAATAAGTCAACTAAGTCCATGTCCCTTGCAAGGTAAATGTCAGAGTAAGCAGTATTGCAAAATGCCAACAAATACTGATTTCTGATATATCAGAGGACAAAGTTAGAGGAAAATCCAGATAGTGTAAAGAGGCTTCTTTCTGCATGGGCTGGGAGAGAAAGAGAAATCATAGCTTGTTCAGCTCTCAAAATGAGATTGAAATACTATTTCAGTAAACCTTAAAATGGGTTAAAAAGATAAACACAAAATGCAGATTCAAAAATCATACACAGAGCTAAGAAATCTTTGGTTTAAACAATCAAAATCAAATATATACATTAGTAACACCTGTTGAAGAAGCCATTGCTTTAGAAGGCATTAAAAAAATACGTATATCATTAAAGAAAATTTCTTTTAAAGACAGAGGCTCTAAGTAACTAATGCCAGACAAAAAGTGGAAAAACTACAGAAATGCAACAAAAACCGAACTGTAAGCGATGAAGTTAGAAGCTTTTTACTGACTTACTTACTGAACTTAGAAGAAAATTCTAAACTTTCCTGCAAAGACTAGAACAGCAAAAAATATGAACAGTATTGTGTACACCCAAGAAATGAAAATACAGTGCATGTAAGAAAGGGAAAAAATCTGACACCCCTACAAAGATTAATTGCCCATTGAAATAATATTCTGTGTGATGGAGGAACTAAGAATGTAATGTCTTTCCACAGTTAAGCTTTGAATGCATGCCAAAAATAAAGATGATACTAAAATAAATACATCAGAATAAATACATCGTCTGGAACACATTTGCTTTCAGAAAGAAAAAGCAAAATAATAATTGTGACATAGAGAAATCACCAGAAATTAGAAATTCAATTAGAAGTAGTTGCCTAAATTCTTATTAAAAATACCTTTTTTAGTGGAGGTACAGATATGATCTGTGCTTTAAAAACACTAGTATTTATGTATCAATTGTATTTCACTGTATGAGAGAGGAGTTACATGATTAAAGCAAAACAATACATTGAAAGTCGGAATATTCTTGACTTGGTAATGGAATATTCAAAGTAAGCCCAATGGCTTACTTAAAGAACTTCAGAGAACATAATTGGAGAAAATGTGAACATATTTTGAAATGCCAACAGGGAAAACAGAAAGTAAAAATATGGCTGGAGTAAGCACTTTTATTTTTAATTACATTCACTAGGCTCACATCCAAATGAGGAAAGTTTCACATGTAGTATATTTTTCAATGCATTGTCTGTTATAATTTCAACACTCAGAAACTGGTATTAACAAGTGTATTTTCTTATTCATCAGGACCAAAAGGGAAAACTAAAGATCAAGAAGTAGGTTTAATATCAAGCTCGTAATTTCTTTTATGATGACTTAATACAGTTGATAACATTTTTTAAAATTATTTTATGAAATTAACCTCTGTGCAAAATTACTTACTTTCATTATGACACGAGTGGGAGGGGTAGTCAATCTGGAAAGTAAGATAAAGTATTTCATTTTTTATTAGATAACAAAGCCTTCAGTAATTAAGGTGATTTTATTATTTCGTATTAAATACTAAAGCATACCATGTCACAACAGAAATGGTGAGGTGGAAAGCTGTTTACATATTGTGAGGCAACGTAATAAAAGCTCATGAAATACTGGCACTAAAACTGAAAAGCCTGAATTTTAAAACATACCAGTGAAAGTTCTCTTTTACAGGAAATTTGGAAAAATACTGGTAATAAAAGTAAATTATGAAGGGTGAGCAACCCTTCTTAACAAATAACTTGTTAAGCATAAATAGCTATAAAAGATCTTCTTTTATTTTCAAATTTTGAGTTCAAATGTACTGTTGGAGTAAATCATTGGGAGGGCAAGTCACAAGCTGTTTCAACAAGGCACATCACAGGCTGGACTGATGTCGTGATAGAGATATGTAATAAGTAAAAACTGTCTAAAGAATTTTAGTGTGAAGAAGAAACTACCTAAATGCTTCGTTCAGCTAAACTATTTTCTGGTGGAATGTTGTGCTTTATTCGGTTGAGTGCTTTTCTCAAAAAAATCCACAGTCTTACTTGTCTACTTGGCAATAGCGTCACTCTTAAAATTTATTGTAATTCAAATAACACAGAAGTTTTCCTAAAACTTACCTATCCTTGATATTGCAGTAGAAACTGTTAGGCGACTTCAGATACCACTGTGGTAAATACTGATTTCTGTGAACGATGCTTATCGCCAGACACATGTGTATTCAAAGTTCCACAAAAAGTAGCAGAGGCTCTTAAAACACTTGGAGAACGTACTATTATGACATATATTTCCAGTAAGGAAAAGGCTCAGGATAGAAATGTTTAGTGAATCTCAAAATAAAGGAAGCAGTAGCCCCAGAGTAACACAGACTGTCTTCAGAGTTGTTGAGCATTTACAAAACTAGTTTAATTCCTGGACCTGCTGATGCACAGCAGCTCTGAAAAAGTGAGATCCGTGTTTTTTGAACTGAGTAACTGAAAACAATGATTCTAAGGGAAAGCCAAACTTTATCTAACATATATATGCTATGAATGGAATGCTCATATTTAACTTTGTACACTTCTCTGAAGAACACTTATCATCCTTTCTTGCAGCTTTTTTGTTCTTATTTATTTGTATTCTCTCCTATGCCCTGTATTTGCCGCCTCCCTCTTTTCTCATTTACTCAGCACTAATTTCACTTAAAAAAAAAAAAAGACAGAGAGAAAGATGTAATGGTTTGGATTGTGCAGCATATGTAGGTTATGATATTTATTTTTTCTCTAGAGATGAGAAAAATACTAGAAGCAATTTAAAAAATAGAAGCAATTTTAAAAATCACATTCCACACAAGAGATAACATATATGTTCACATAAGTTTCATATATCATTTCATAGATATTTCAGCATATGTGATTTCAACCACAGAATATGTATTTGCACTTGCATCTCTAGGGTAATAATTGGCCCATCTTCTCTCATTTACCAAATAGGTCTGTAATATCAGCCATCACTTTTTGCCAATTACCATCTCTAGCAATAATGAGATGGAATAGACAAACGAGCAAGAGGGCTTTTTTGTAAAGCAACAGGCAAATCAAATCTATACTTTACTTAAAAAAATAATAGAAAGACATTAAACAACTATCAATGCTTCTCTGACACCAAAAATCTCACATAGCCTTACTGGAATCTGCTGGACTCCCTACGTGGCACAAAGAACTATCAGGAGGAGTCAGAGTGAACGCTCGAAAGAAATTACAAAAGTAAATCAAGGGTTATTGATCACTCTGAGTTCTTCCACTCAATTCTTTCAGATACATCTTAGATCACTGACCTTTCAGATATGAAGGCAATCCAGCATATGCTTTCCAAAATACAGGTAATGCCATTATGATTACTGTGTTCTGCCATGCAAAGGTTTCATAGAGCTGGACATCTTATCAGTTATTAAGAGAGATATTTTATGTTGATCTCAGTTTTTGTAGAGACAAAAAATTGAAGTATGTTTCACACATACCTCAAGCACTCTGATAATTATATATATATTTTTCCATTTTATAAGGTGGGAGACTAGTACAGAGATATTAAACTAATTTCTCAAAATTGGTAAAAAAGCATGAGGTGGAATCAAGAACAAGAGAAATTAATCCAAATTTTCTTCATGACAGGAGGTTTTCTTTTGTTTAAGCATATTGACTTTAGTACACCAATTTCATTCAGCTCCAATAATATTATTAGCATGCATTATCTAGTTTATTCATATAAAACCAAAAAAAGATCAGAGCAAACATCATCCTTCAGTGCAATTAAGAAAAAGGAATAAAAGGTAGTATGAAGTTTCACTGTCTCATAAAGTGGAAAGATATAGTATAATGCTATGGCTCCCTCTTTTGGATAGCACATATCCAATATTCAAGAATAAGAAAACTCATCATGTCCTTAACAACTAAAAAAATAGCACAAGCCTCTCAGTTCTTCCTCCAGATCCTGCTTAACAGTAATAAATGCAGCCAATAAAACCAAGATTTTCATAAGTTTCTTGCAAAATGCAATTATATTGCAGATCTCTACATTCTGTAAAAATGGGAATGCATTTCTCAGCTAGGACTGTAGCTAGAATATTTTTGAAATACGTTAAACATCTGTCTATCAAGTACCTATAGAAACTGGAACATAAAATTCTCTCATTAATTGCTCCTTGTTTTAGCAGTGCTGTTAATACAAAATTAAGAAGAACAATAAACAAAAGATTGATCGAAAGCACTTCATCTAACTTACTCTGTGGACAAGTGACCAAACAAATTTTGTTCCTACACTATTATTACTTCATTAATAAGAGGTGATTTATTAAATCAGAAAGGTGAGGAAAGAGTAGAACTGTTAAAAAGCTATCAATCAACAGAAGAGAATTAATCCTGACAGAGGCTAAACTCCTATGCTTTAAGATTTTTTCCTAATGTAAGACTAGTAATCAAACAATGTTGACTTTATAGATATAGTTATGTTTAATTCTGAATACGGATTTTTCCATATTCATATTTTTCCAGTCATAACCCCACTCTTCTACATGAATATCTAGACATAATTCCACATTACACAACAGGTTCCATTTTCTCCGTGTCTCCATGTATGCTCCTGTGAGATCACTAGAAATAAAGTTTTTGGCAAAAAGTGCTCATGAAAAATTCAGCACCACTATTCAATGACTTCAGCTGTGTCAGCTAGAAGACAGGGTTTATTTCATTCAAAAACCTTTCCTATTGCTTTCTTATTATCTTTATATAAAATATTGATGTTAGGCAGATATATATAAATAAATTGTTCTACAGGCTTTGTTTAGCACTTTCTATTACTAAAAATAGTCATTTCTCACCATTCATTAAGATGCTGGGATATACAATTAAAAAAATTAGTTGGATTTATATCAACTAACTTAAAATTGTTACATCATGATGCTCATCTTTATTGTACCATTACATCAGGTTTTCCCTTCACAGCATCCAGAATTGCAATAGGACCACTGTGTATGACAGTGCTGGATTATTATTAATCACTCTATTTCTTAGTAAGTGTTACTATAAAATGTCTATTTTAAAATCAACACTGTAATAATAAGATTTAGATGAAGTACATCCTTTTCCACGAAGAACTGCTTTTGGATCGTGCCTATAATGTCAGTTCCTCGGAGTTAGGAAAAAAAGAGCAATTTAACATACTTTATTGATGGTACTAATGAAAACTATTGACAGTAGTAGTATCATTAACTGAGACCCTGTACTCCCAGCTGTAGGACTAAAAGGTAACCTCAGTATTTCACTGTAGTAATGATTGCATAATCGCAAAGATAAAAAGAGTGAGGAAATTAGTTTGTAGTAAGTAATGTGTAAGATTGTTTCATGTAAAACATCTATTCTTTCATAAACTAAAAAAAGATTTTTAAAAGTGACTGACATACACATCCCTATGTATAGATGAACCATGTACTTTCTTTTTTCTTAGCAGTATGGAGCCCTAACACAGCTATAAACCCTCATATACCCTTCTACCCCATCTTCTAGGAATCCGAGAGGGAAGGGAGAAGGTCATGGGCATTTGACAAAAAGTACTAGAGGAGGAAACATAAAGAAAATGCTTTGTTATACGGTTATTGGACACACGGCATACTGGGTAAATTCAGTCTAGTTTTTGGAAGGGCAAGTCCTGCTTCATAGACCTGAAACTCTGAAAGAGTTACCAAACATATGGATGGCTTTGACCTCTTTGATATCATCTAGTTGTGCTTCTAGAAGACTTCTGACAGGGTCACTCACGAAAAGCTCTTAAGCTGGAAGTGAAGGTCCCTGCATATATCAGTAATTGATTAAATGACAGGAACCAGCAGGAAGAAGTAAATAACAAGCTTTCACATTGAAATAAGGTCTGTTGTAGTGTTCCACAGGGATCTGTACTTGAGCCAGTACTGTTCAACATACTCATAAATAAACTGAAAACAGCTTTGAATGTTAAGGTGAAAAACTTTGCAAATGACATTCAGCATAATAGAGCCAAGGGGCGCTTGCAAAAAAACCTTATGACAAAGATTATATTAATATACTTCACCAGGCAAGGAAACTGGCTTTTGCAATGTAATTGTCTCTACAAATTGACTCCTACTACAGTCCCTAACATCAGGTTAGTCTGTACCAACTGAGACTCTCCCAGAAAATTGCTGTCGGTGTTTGAGGATCAAGCCCAGGGTGATTTCTCATAGGAAATAGGACATGGTAACCCTGCTTTGGAGGGAGGCGGAGGAGGGAGGAGAGTTTAGCCATGTGGATTTGAGCTTTGACATGCCAACCAGTCTCTACATTACAGTGATTTAATAACTGTGGTAGTTTACTATATACATTTGCAGTCCATGCAATACAGTGAGTGGACACCAAGATGATGGATGGTGAAATTGTTATGAAAATATGTAAAGTCACACACATGGTAAACCCCAGATATTTTGTTTAAAATAATGAAGTCTGACTGTTGTCAATGGGGAATAACACCATAATGTAACAACAGCAGGAAAACATTAGCCCAGAGCTCTGCAGTGGTCAAAAAAGCAAACACTGCCATGTATCATGATGAAATTAAGTAAAGGATGTAATTAAGCTGCTGCCTATATATGCATGAAGCTCCTGCATCTTGAATACTGAAACAAATTATGATAGCAAATCTCAAAAGACACACCAGAAAATTTAAAAAAAAAAAAAAAATTAATTAAATAAATAAAAAGATATTTGCTACAGGTGCAATCAAAAGTACGGCACAATTTCCAGACAAGAAATTATTAAGCAGACAGTCACAGAACTTTTCATCCTGGAAAAGAGACAACTGACACAGAAGTTGATTTAAGTCTCTACATTTATCAGTGGCAAAGAGACTGGAGAGCAAATGACTATTTACTGTGGCTTCCAATGATGGTACTAGTTGTCTAATGAAGCTGTCAGTTACACTGTTCAAAACGAAATGAAGAAGAGTTGGTTCTTTTCACAAGATGATTGTTAAATTGTGAATGTCCTTGCAGAGTGTTGTGTCTCCTAGAAGCTTACATGGTTTCAAAGCAAAAGTGGAGAATGTCATGACAAAGAGAATCTATTAACAATTACTAAATACCTAGTATTTGGATACTGAGAAAGCATACAGTAGAAAAATCATTGTACGCTTCTCCATGCTTAAACACTATCACTAGTGTCTGCTTGTTGAATACGTCTTCATCTTGGATTATCAGAATACAAATAAACAATTACTACACCTTATTATTAAACTTTATTACACCTATTTTGAGTTCGTTCGCATTTTGCATGTGTGTTCCATTAATGAAGTCAAATGAGACGCAAGTTAAAGGCTTTTTTTAGTTATTTAGGTGTGGAAGGTGCTTTTTATTTTTAAGGAAGAGATTCAGAGTTTGAAATAAGAAAAAGGAAAATCATTCTACTTTATATTCCTGAGATATATATTATTCCTCTAAGTGGCAGAATTACAACTTATAGCTATTTTAGGGTGTTTATTATGGAATTAAAGGCTGAAGCCTCAGCTGCATCAGACTCCTTTCAGATTAACTGAGATAACAAATAGAAAAAAACTCTGCAAAACCTGTGCATTATTTCTGTGCACAAATTCCTATACTTGTAAGGGGCCTGCTCCCCCCTGAGCATGAGAATTTTCTTGATTTTGTGATCCTGTTGGTGACAGCAGAAGGTCGGAAAGGGGGTTGAGCTCTGATAAATGACAGCATTCCACAGCTGCTCGCTTCCTTCAGGAAGTAGCAACAATGGGCTACAATTCCCAGTCAGAAACTGCTAACTACCTTTAATTGGTCAGCAAGTGAGTTTTTCTAGTCCAGAGAAGTGAATGTATATTCCATTGCAGGCAGTAATTAAGTCTGATTTTTACTGTCCTTCTCTTAGATTTCTAATGTGTCAGATCTATATGAGCAAAAAAGCAGGATGGAAAGGACTAATGGTTTTTAAAAAATTTGGGAAATATTAGCTTGAAGATGTCCTTATTCTGAGAAATTCTGGCTTGTAAATCCAAGCCATTATTGAAGCAGCTGTAGACTCAGAAAGTTTAGCAAGTTCTCATCTTGGTACATACTATGGTCAGCAGATATGTAGAGGTAGGAGGCACCTGACATGGAATCTGAGTCTGCTCTGTTAGGACCTAGCTCTGTGACCAGAGTGGGCTGCTGCATAATGAAGCAACAAGAAAGAGGCCTTTGGCGACAGCACGCAGTCCCTTATCAGGAGAGCTGATAAACATGTCTTGTCATTAACAGTGCTGCCATGGGTGGAACTCATCTGCTTCATGCAGAGAGACTAATGAGAAAGGACCTATCTGGAAAATAGGGGTCTACACCTCCAGATGCTGCTTGGTTTTGTTTTGATAGAGAGCTGTATTTTTATGGAAAAAAAAAAAAAAAAAAAAAAAAAAAAAAAAAAAAAAAAAAAAAAAAAAAAAAAGCCAACCAAAGAAAACCAAAACACAAGCCAAACAACAGCAATGAAAAAGCCTTAAATATTGCAGAGTACCAATACCAAAGTACAGTCAACCAGTTTATGAGTGACAGAACTTGAGACAGTCTTAGAGGAAGAGAATAATTTTACTTTGATTACAGCATTTATTTTTCCTCCTGTTTCTGAAGGCTATTCTTTAAGAAACATGAATGTGATGAATGGGTTGCATTTGTAAATAAGGTGTGGTATAAAAACCTATAATGCAGCTTCATTATATGATAAGAGTGAAATGTGTTCCCTGTGGAGAAAAATCGATACTAAAGATCAAAGGACTATCTTCAAAAGGCCTTGCGTTAAGGGTTTACAAGTGCTATATTTCCTAGTTCCCCTCACGTTGATGAAAAACAGATCCTGTAAAAGGTTCATTATTGAAGAAAAAGGGTCTTCTTTTTTTTTTTTAATGTGAAAATACACGTTTCACTTTTGTAATCCAGTGACCTGCTGCCTTAGGAGTATTTTAAAAGTCTCTTTTTAGCTTTGTTGAATATCATTGCTAACAAGTGAGAAACCCTTACCCAGAATGGATTGGAAGTTGTGCAGACTTCATTCACGAGCTGAAGGAAGGCTGGGGAAGGCTGGGGAAAAAAGAGACCAGAAACCTGTTCCATCTGCACCTCGAAAGAGACTTGCTCCAGAGAAGGGCAGATGGTATTTTCACTGCTTAGGGACAGTTGCTTTAAATCACAGCTGTGTCTCTGCATGAGTCTTTGCCAGTGAGGATTGTCCAAACATGAATCAACACATACTCTTGCCAGATCCACCCACCTGGGGGGCTGGTGTTACTCACTATGAGTGCTATAGAGATGATGATTCAGGCCATTGAGTTGAATTTGGACCAATGTCTCCAATGTACGTGCCCAAGAGGCTGACAAAACTCTAAAATATGTGCTTTCTCCTGTCACAGCAAGATAAATGTTTCTTATAATGCACCTACAACCATAGATTTGTTTGCCTAATGACATGAATTCAATAGACATTCCAATACAATCTGCTGTTAGTTCACATTCCCTAAGACTTTATTTATATTTGTGTGATTCCTCATGTAGCTAAGGAAACCTGCACTGTTGTCCCAGATATAAAGAACCACCTTCAGCTGGTTCCTGGCAAATTTTTCAGCCAAGCTTATCTCCACTGTATATACTGCTGAGCAGATCAGCAGCATAATTATAAAAAGTGGTTCCAAAAATCTGTTCCAAAAGGTTTGCAGTGGTTGCTGCTAAGTGGGGAAGTGTTTCTTTTTCCAGTGTGGACCGTGTTTCTGTGCCTGAATGGGATCTGAGTACCTGTACTCAAAGAACTTGTGTTGATCAGTCAAAAATTTGTCTCTTAAGTTTTGGGGATCCCTCAGAAGCTACTTCAGCTCCCATCAAAATAAATGTAAACTTGATTCTCCCATGTTCAGCATGGGATGTCAGTCAAGATGCACCCTGGCTGTTTTCTTTTCATCCTTTCAGTGTTATACCCAACCTGTCTTTACCTATGAAGAGGGGAGAGGGAAGGAAAAAAAAAATTATGAAGATGAAAAGGAGATTGCATTTGAAAGTCAACTGTCAATGGTACATCCACAGTCTCTCTGCGTGTTTGTAGGATGACTGCACTCAGAGAATATTTGAGCAGTGCAGTCAGAGAAGCATGTGTATGCATACCTGGGCTATCTTTCATCAGTTAGGGGAGTAATAAAAGTGAACCTAGAGTGGCACAGACCTAGTCTCTACCTAAGCCTTGGTATTATTGATGGTAGTGTGCTCTTCATAGCACAGCCTTTTGTTGCTACAGCTTCACTGTTAGTATTCAGGCTAGGTAGATTAAAGCTACATTTGGACAGTTTGTTGTCAAAAGAAATACAGCCAAAGTCAACGAGACCACTTCCACACATGCAGGCTACACAAGATTTATACTTGCTATATCCTGTTAAAACAAATATTTGAGTTTTACAGACTGAATCATCCTGGACATCAGTTGCATCTTTCCTATTTAAAGATTGGCGAGCGCAGTATGAAGCGCTGCTGCTGCAGTTAGCTCTGCTATTTTTAGCTATACACAAGCACTACTGCCTTTCTTGTTTTAGAACAGAATTTTACTTCACTATTAACAAATGAAACAAACTAAGATGAGATACATTAACAAGTTGCCGAAGGTTCTTCATGTCATGCTTGTGAGTGACTGTGCTGCACTAATTAAAAACATTGCCATGGCAATTGCTATAGAAACATCTAAATTGGCATCATTGCTAACAAATCTTGGCTATTGATCCCAGCAGGGTTTATTTCATTCTACAACTGAAGAATCTAAATAGAACATTTTACATTCAGACGGACTTTAAAATACATATTTTTTTCCAGTTGCTAATGTGCTCAGGAGAACAATGTGTTTCATACAGAGATAATTCATTTACCTGGAACTGTTGTAGGCTTCTGATATCACAGTTCTTACTGCAAGGAGAGACTGCAATGATTCTAGATTACTACCACAGATCCTTCAAACCATAAAAATAAAATAACATTTATTGCCTCCACTCAGATCCTCTGATTTGCAAAGTGGGGAAAGAATGTATGTTCTCCACAATTTGATGCATTAAAATGTTTAATACATTAATATCTCATCTTAAAAGGAGTTTCCAATGCAACTAGGAAGAAAACCATTTCCATTGTTTGACAAGAACAGTTAGCTGACTTTTGTATTGTCTAAATGGTGGAAGCAGAAGTGAGATATAAGAGACTGCATATATAATTATGATTAGTTGCTTAGAACAAAACCCTTCTCTGGTTTCAGACTTTAAATCTTTGCTCCTCTTAGAAGAAAGCAGTTTAGATGTTTACCGTAATGTTCAGTAGATCCAGACTGATGACTCTCTATTTACACCTAATATGTACAAGTATTGTAAAAATCAAAAGTGGGAAATAATGGGATTTTTTTTTTTCCTTTGGACATTCCCAAACCTGAGTCTTATCCTTCTTGACGTGAAGGCTATCACCTTTCCTCTCAGTAGTATTAAAGTCCTTTTCTTAATTAGCAAGGAAATCAGTAGAGGGCAGCACCACACAGAAAACTACACATTTTGAACAATCTCAGATTAAGTTCTGCCCTGGCTGGGACAAAATATGGGAACTTAGGTTCCTCCAAGAAAAAAACTCGGTTAAAAAACCAGTGTTTGCACAGATATAATTTCTTGTAGATGGCTCAGAGCATCTGTGCGCAGCACATTGTCGTCCCTTCAACAGCTGCTCCTACATTTCCAAACTACACCAGAATCCTTTCTTTCAGCAGTAAATTCCACCTTCTGAGACTACCAAGCATAACTCCTGACCCACTGAACAGCTGACTACAAGACAAGATGCATAAACCAGTGGCCACCTTGAAGTAGTTCTTCAAATACTGAGAAAAGAGTAGTAATAACATCATGTTTGAATGAGTGTGGCAAATAGAGTTTGGACAGAAAGGAATTACAGCAGTTTCAGGAAATTAAAAATATGTACTTTTGAAAAAGCAGAAGTGAACCCTTTGAAATTTGAAATTTGATTTCCATTTGAATTGCTTACAATATTGAACATGCAATCACACATCTCCAAATAGCCAAATGAAAACACATTGATGTTCCCCATCATTACCCCATTTCAAATAGGAGGATAAATAAACCAGTCTAAATAATCTGTTTAATTTGTCTAAATTTTGAAATAATGTCATTTTGAAGAGAAAATTTTAATTATTTGACATTTTTGGTAACTTACTTTTCACATCAGACTTCCAAGGCTGTAAAATATATTTTTAGGATTTTTAGTAGTTTTATATATTCTGTAATGAATTGATTCTAAGTATCTGTTAAAAATTAGCCAAATTCAAATGTAGTTTTCAGGACTTTTTATTTGTTTATTTTGTGCATTTGTTTTTCTTTTTTAATGCAGAAGAACTGATATATTCCACAAAATTAGAGCAATAAATCAGTCATAACCTTAAATATATAAAAAAATAAAATTTATTGAAATAATAAAGTAGCAACACATCCCGCATATACAAAGCAAAACCAGTCAAACCCAGAATTTGATCAATATGAATACTTGAACATGTTATGATTCAGAATATATATGATGAATTCTTGAACTACAGCCCGACAAAACCTGTGGTAATTCAGCTGTGAAAGAGCATGATTTGAGGACACATCGAGCAAGAGTATCTCAAGAAGAGAGAGGAGATTTCGGAGCCATTGGACAAACTTGATAATCCGTCTTTTGAGTACAATATTTTCAAAAATAGTTAATGTTGCTGTGTTCTTTCATTTTACAATACAGTTGTGGTTTGAACCCAGGCAGCAACTAAGCGCCACACAGCTGCTTGTTGACTCCTCCCTGTCCCCAGGGGAGCAGAGGAGAAAAAAGGTAAAAGTAAAGCCACATGGGTAAGATAAGGGGATTTTACTTGAACAACATGAACAGAGAGAAAACAGTAATAATAACAATAATAAAGTGAGTGATCTACAACACGCTGCTTACCACCACCGCTGCACTGAGCCATGCTGCACCCCACTGCTGTTTGAAGCTGCGCGCCCTCTGCAGCCCCCTCTTATATATACTGGGCGTGACATCAGTGTGGTATTGCGTATCCCATTGGCTGGTTTGGTCCAGCTACCCTGGCCGTGGAAATTAACCCTATCCTGGCCAAACCCAGGACAAATACAGGATACAATTTACAGAGCCTGGAGAGGCATTCTGCCTCAGATGGTGCAGTGGTCTGGATTGAGGATTTGGATGATCATGTCTTATGCTCTACACCAATAAATAATCGTATTCAGTGATAGAAACTACTTCAGTCTACATTATACAGGGAATTGGAATAATCCAACTTAGATATGGTTAAAAGATTGGCTGAGGGTTTTTTTTCCTTTGATCTGCATCCAGTAAGTTTCAATCACAAGGCAAGATCATCACGTACACAACGTGTTTTCCAGTTAATGTCAAAATTTACTGGTATTAAATTAGCCACAGTAGAGCTCCCTTTTGCCCATCTGCATGCAGCAGAAACATACTGAGCATTGCAAGGGAGAAAACAAGATTTTGAGTATAAGTAAAGAATTCAAAGAAAATACATCCCCTAATGTATGCCAGTATCTATGTACATTCATAATCTTATGCAAATTGAGTTAATTTACTTTGTACTTTTGATTCTTCAAATAAAAGAAAGAAGAGAAAATAAGAGTTTTCCTGCACTATATCCATGATGTTTCACACAAATCTGACACCTAATAAATATTTTCCTTTTTGGTTTTGAACACGGTGCTAGAAAGTGATAAATATTCCAAATCTACACTTCTTGCTCAGCTAAAACTCTGTTTGAAGTTACTAAAATGCTGAGACTTTGAACCTCCTTCAGGATTGCTAGTAAAGATCCTGAGACCATACAGAGTATAATTTTAAGGAAAACTTCACACAGGGGGATAATTTTACCAATTTAATCATTAAGGCCTTCAGGGAACAATTTACTGAATGTTTTCTTTTAAACAGTTACTTCTCAGCTGACTAATAATTTTCACAAAAAAGCTTCTTATTAAAAAAAAATTCTATCTTTCTACACAGAAAAGCACTCCCCATCCCCTAAAAAGCACAAAGTGAAAGTAGCTGCTGTCAATGCTGGGTTGTGGGAGAAAAGAGGATAAGCATGTATGGGTTTTTTAAATTTCAAAATTTCAGTGTTCTAAAATTTCTGAGTGTTCTTGCTTCATGCTGCTATCACACTGTTCGTGGACAAGGATTCCCAAAACGAATGACCTTTTTGCTGCTGAACTGTTTTCCTATGCTTTCTATGATATACAATGACAGCTCAGCTAAAGATACTCTAAAGCAAAAGGACGCTTGACAGGAAAACCTGGTTATGGAAAAGACTGGGGTATCGGGCACCTCAATTGTACTGCCAAATAAAGAGTATGGGTTTAAAAAAAAAAAAAATCTTTGGTTTTGATTAGATGTTGTTTACAAAATTCTATACAAAACTTTAGTGCCAGTTTCAGAAAAATAATGATAACAATGAGATTCTTTATAATTAAAATTCCCATTCATTCATGAGGGGAAAAAATAAAATACATCCCAAATGCAGAATTCTGTCCCAAATGCAGAGTTTTATCAGGCCCAGCAGGATTCCTCTGAACTGCAACTTATCTTACATGTATTTTTTCTTTCTTGCTATGCAAGAATCTGTTGAAGGCATCGATAATACTTTAAATTTCATTTTATATTATGAATTCCTTTGTTTAGAAACAGAAGTGGTCCTCTGGATAACCGGGGACTAGCAAAGAAGAAGAAAGGGTTGTATTAATCATCCAGTAACAGAAAATTCAAATTAGCAGACAATTCTGAGCAGATAGTGAGAGGGGATGGCATCAGGCTGAGCTGGGAGACATTAGGTTGGAAGGTTTCTTACCATTTGGTCTGTTTCATTGTGTCAGGATGTTGCTGGTGGCTAAAGTTTTCTGATGAAGTATTTTACTTAGAGTGTGTTTTAAATTAATGCCTGAAATAGAACAAGATGAAGGAGACATTAAAGAACTTGACTTAAAGCTCTCTGAGTAATTTTTATTGATATATGTAATTTCCATGGGTTATTTTTGTGACCTTGGTCTGTTGGTATTCCTGTTTCCCTAAGGCCCTAAGGGAAGCAAAATTATTGCAGCTTACTCAAATACTTTTCTCTGTCCCCTAGGTTCTTCATTGAAGAGGAATATAACGTTCGAAAAATCTGTTCTGGTGAATTATTCGAGGAGTGGAGGCTAACAGTACCTCTGTAAATGATGAGGACTTACTCCTTCTTGACAGTTTTGCTTTGGAGCTGTATGTTTCATGTGATTCATACGACGCCACCCCAAAAAAGGACTAACAAGCACTCACATAGTGAAAGGGTAACAGGATTGTCAGAGAATGATGGGAAAACACTGCGCCGCACCAAGCGTGGTTGGATGTGGAATCAATTTTTCTTGCTGGAGGAGTACACAGGCCCAGATACTCAATACGTGGGCAAGGTAAGCCTTGTGTTTGAAGAATTCTTGAGAGGTGATGCATCTGACACCCTTGGTATTTTCCCTCCTTCTTCACAGTTGTTTTGCTTTTTATACAGCAATGGTCCCAATTTCTCATTGAAGTCAAACAAAGCATATCATAGACCACCTGGGGCTTCCATGATTGTTCAAAGTTGTGGGAGAAATGAAGTAGTTTAAGTGAAGAAAAACCCAAAACTGTTCAGACTAAAATGTTCTAATTTCTTATTATATATGACCATGCAAATTTTATCATTTAATCATTTCCAGTTTGACTCTTAAATGTAAATGTTAGATAAGAAAATAGAGACCTTACACGTTCGTTTATCTACCTCATGGCATTTGCCAGTGTATTGGGATGTGTACTTCCTCAAGTGACATATAATTCTATTTATTCATCATAAAATTGCTGTCTATGCATGATTCCAAGTATGGATAAAGTGTTTTAAGTTTAAAAAAAAATTCTGTTTTTCACCCTTTCTGCATAAACTGAAATCTTTATTTAATGATTTGAAAGTCTCCATTCTTTGAGTTCTATCTGCATCAGCTATTGTTATCAACAATGTGAATTTCAGCTGTCTGCAGTCCTGCTTTTTCTGATAATGTACAACTCACAGATTTCCAGATTTGCAGCCCTTTGTGGTTGCTCACTATCTACAGAACTGCCTTGTGGTCTGGTGCAACTAAACAACCTTTACAGAGACCTAGAATACACAGAACAACCACCCATAATTACTTACAAATTAAGAAAGTGTTTATCTTAATATCTTAAGTCAATAAATGTCCATTCCATCTTCTGTCATTCATCCAAAATGCTGTCACTGTCTCAGATTGTCAGGTAGCTCTCTCGCTTTCTAGTGCCTAACTACCAAATGGACCAAGATATTTTTCCATTGAAAAGTCTCTAAATGTTTTTGAACATTTGTTAATATCTCTGGTCACGGGAGGTATGGTCATCTGGAAAATATGGAAATCGTCTCTCTTATTAAGAAACCAATGTCAAAGAAGCCAACCACAGTAACTACAAGTTTGATCCTGACCTCGTTTATACCAACACTACACCCATACAATTCTGTTTTCATTGAAATTCTTTCTGACTTACAGTAGTGAAAATAAGATGAAAGCCAATAATTCTACTGCTTGATCTGTTCTGTAGGAAGGTTTGTTGTAGGCAAAGGGATCTTCAATAAAGAGTGAACTAAATGAATAGAGTTCTAAAAAAAATTGTCTGGAATTGTCTTTTAGCATTGAGTAAACTTGCAAAGAAAACATACAGTAAGGTACACAACAGTTCTCCATAGCTGTAAGTTCTACCTAGACTCAAAGAATTATTATTTTGTAGAGATCGAAATTTGTCGTAGAAGAGAAGTAAGTGTCAAACATTAGACTTGATCCCGGTTTCAGTTCCACTGCTCTAGATGAATGGACTCCAAGCCATCTATGCCATTTTAAACCTCAAATAAATTGAGCTCTACATCAAGACTGTCATTACCATCTCTGTTTCACGTAAGGTATGCCTTCATGGGATACTGTGACAGATGCAAACTTAATCTGCACTTGGTCCAAACTAACTAAGAGCCATTGGACCTTATTTCAATAGGGCTAAGTCCAGGAAGAGAAACAAATGACTGTACAGCAGTTGGATCTGAGGCAATTCATTTTCTACAACTCGGATAACATGTTGACATTTTGCACATTTCAATGCAAAATATTGTACAGAGGCCCTGAGGGAGAGGTCATGATTACTGATTCTCTAAACAGATGGAAATCATCCCAAATATTATCTTGTATTCCAAAGGGATGGGGTTGGATTGAAGTGATAACTCCATGTGGTTGCATTATCATCAGAACAGTTTATGACATGACAAAATGATCATAGTTCTGTCCTCAGTGGTATAAACCCACAGTAAATCCATTTGAGTTAGTTCAAAATCTCCTAGGTACATGTGACATACAGCACCAAGAGGGACCTGCTACAACAAGAAGTCAGCTAAGGAATTTCCTTTCTTAAAGAAAAAAAAAAGCAACATCTTTTTTGAACAATATTATTCTAAGAAAGGCTTACATCTCAGGTTTAGTATTCTCCTGCTGAAAGTGATGGTAATTAGCAAGCTGGTACGTGTGAAGAGAGAGCACTTTTATTCCAACCCATGGGGACTAGTTCATAGCAAGTATTCTTCTCCAGTTCCTCTTTAATATGGATATGCACAGGCAGATGGATTACTGCGGAAGAATAATAAATGTACTAAAATTTAAACAAGCTGAACTATGAAACTTTATCAGGAATAGACTTCTAAGGGATCATAGCCATAACACAAAAAAATTAGTTTACTCACCCTAGTTCATTTTTCAAACAATTTTAATTGTTTAGGACATTGTGTTTTGTTAGTTGTACTATTTTGTTGATGTTTTATTTTTTTGTGAGCGCATTCTGTTATTGGCAGTAGAGTAGGGTCACTTGGTTTGGCATAAAGGGTTAAAATTTATTTACTAAGAAAGACAGGTTCATGGGATAGAGAACTATTCTGTGAGATCCACACACCTCTGATTCCTACTGCGCAGCCCCCTAGCCCACTATAGACCAGCAGCAGGGACCCAGGGAACTGGACACTTCCTCTGACTGCTGGACTGTCCAAGTCCTGGCTGGCAGCCTGGCCCCTGTGAAGACACTACTCTCCTGTGCTCAGGCCCCACTCAAGGGAGGAGACTCTTTCACCATATGCCATCCAGAAGGACCTGGACACGCTTGAGAACTGGGCTCATGTGAACCTTATGAGCTTCAACAAGGCCAAGTGTAAGATCATGCGCCTGGGCCAGGGCAGTCCTTGGTATCAATACAGGCCCCTACGGCTTGTAGGGTCGGCTTGAGAGCAGTCCTGCAGAGGAGGACTTGGGGCTGCTGGTGCATTAAAAGCTGGACATGATTTGGCAACGTGCACTCACAGCCAGAAGACCAAATGTTTCCTGGGGTACATGCTCCACCCAGCATATGCTATATCTGAAAGCCATGTTTTAAAACGCAGCTTTTGAAGAAGACTTAATAACATATTTTCATTAGAATCTCTGGTCTTAAAGAAAAAGCAGTATTTTAAGATTAAATAAAAGGAGAAAAATTAATGGGTTCTTCTGGATCTCCTCTTTCTGTCTTTACTTTCCTCTCTCAGATCCCAAGTTTTTCCTTGTCCTTGAATGAATACTGCAGAAATAATGATGTATCGAAACATAAAGGAAAAAAGCCATTAAGGACACAAAAGATCAAAGAAATAAGAAAGAGAAGCTGACCAATATTTTAAAAAACAAGAAATATAAAACCTATTTTATTTCAAAATTAATAAATTATCTCCACTTACATTTCATTCTTCAGTAGCACGTTTTTTCAAGAAACATTCAATATAGTTTCAAGCAGCCATATCTCTAGGCAGATGAATCCTCAAAATAAAACTAAAATTGAAACAGGCAAACCAAGAAAAAAAAAAGGTTAAAAAATTAAGCCAGATACATGTATAATAACTGCAAATACCAATGAAGAGCTATAGCTTTAATTGTTTAAGTATAGCTTATTTTATGAAGGCTTCCAACATAAACTTTCTTGAAAAACTGCTGCAAGTAAAATGTATTTTTGTCACAAAATAGTAAAAACCAAAGTTTGCAATAAAATTTGATTGCTGCTTTTAAAAAGAAGGCTAGAGGGCCAGGAAAGAAAAAGGTGAAAACCAAATACTACCTCTTGCAAAAACAATAGGACTGTTTTCTTTTGGAAAAAGGACCGCAGCTCATTTGTGAGAACCTAAATACATTTTTAACTTAAGTTTTAAAAATAATGAAGAGATCTAATCACATCATGCATAACCCAAGTATAAACAGTTTAAATGTGGAATATCTTGAGTTGCAAAGATAGGCCTAAGAGAGAATTTTGCAATCAAATACTTTGTGAAATAAAGAATTATTTCTGAAAACAACTGCAATGATCAGAGACTTCAAACACGTAAAGTCATTGTTTTGTACAGATAGAGCAGCTGTCATGAGATCTAACAGCTTCTGTTTCTTCAACTACATAAAAGACTGATGAAAAAACAATCTCAGGTTCTTGTCATGTTCAGGGCAGGAAGTTGGGTTCATATTGTCGTGAGGTTGATTTACATTCAACATCAGGAAAAAGAATTTGATGGTAAATACAGTCAGTACAGTGAAGTACTAAGTAAAGGTCACTGAGAGAGACAGGATTATCTTGATGCTGGAGTTTTTCATGACAAACTAAATAACCATGTGCCTGTAGGAAGGAAGATGGCACAGATTATCTCTTTTGGTCCCTGTCTGTTCTGTTTTTAAGGATTTTATGTGCTAAACTGCTTGTGAAAAATAAACATGAACCCAAGGCATAAACCAAGAATATATGCAAAGACATAAAAACCGAGGAAATTCTTAGACTGATTAATCCAAACTCTCCTGTTCCCTTTTACTTTCCTTGTCCCTTTCATTTTCTCCTCGCCTCTCCTCTCCTCTCCTCTCCTCTCCTCTCCTCTCCTCTCATCCAGTATTCAATGGTTTTCAAGTTAAAGCTGCCAACTAAGTACCTTTATAGAGCCTTTGTGCTTAATGGAAAATGGAGAATTTGCAAGGTAATTTTGGAGAACTTAGCAAATCTCACCAATACCCAACATAGCAGCAAAGGCTACTATGTGGAGTCTAGTTTATTGTTCACTGCAGTTCTTCCTCTTTGCTTAGTCACAGCTCCACTTCCTCGGGGATCTCCCCAGTGTCATCAGGGCTCCCTGGGGTTGGTATGGTGCAGTGGTAAACAGGGGACTGTGCCCCTCACAGAGGAGGACCCCCTGTGGAGTTTTCTGGGATTGAGGCTGTTGACAAGCTAACAAAAACCAAGGCTTGATGTAAAACCATCTGATTTAAAGATAGACTGATTTAAAAATGGAGAATGGAAGATCTTTTCTGTCTCCAGTAGTAACTTCCAGTAGTAACTTTCCAGTTGTCATTTAAAACACCATTTTCATTTTAATAAAAACTAATTTTTCTGGGCTCAAAAGCCTCTCAATCTTGGCAAGCTTCTTATACAAAAAGTCCTAATCAGGTCTGCCTCAAAGATCTGGCTGGCTCAGGTACCTGCCACAATAGGTAACTGTTATTTGTAGAATAGCCCTATCTTCTTATTACAGCTTCATAGGCTGGTGTTTTTCAGCCTTGCAGCTTTAAGCCTGTGGGAAGAGAAGATTAGGCTAGTAGCAATCTGCAGACCTATCATTATCTGTTATCAGGCAATCATTTATTGTGCATGAAAAGGTGGGAGGGTGAGGAAAATGTATTTCACAAGGTACTTTTCATGATGTTTTATATTTATCGCATTGATTACATTATGAAAGTGATTCTGAAGAGGGCAAGTGTTTTGCCTATATTGTGGTTTACTGCTACCTGGCAGCCTGGCGATAAAAAGTGCAAAACGCATCAGAGCAAATCAATATGTGACTGCTTAGAAAGGGCAATTTGGCTGCATCAGAGGGTGGCATTGTACAACGTCTTGTCTGTTGGAGAAAGGTTTATGAATAGTCACCTTGAGGACAGAGGAGCTGTCAGCAAGAAACTGTCAAGAACAGCAAGTCTTTTCTTCCTGTGCATGTCTGATACATCAAATCCTGTCCATTGCAGGAATCATCACACATTTCAGTCTTCTAGAAACTGAAAAGTATGTTGGCCTAGCCAATGTAATCAGTCAATTTAACACTATGCTGGGTACCAATCACAAGGGGAATCTGTCATCTGTCAGTTATAGAAACACATAACTACAGTCACATCCTTGCTGTACGTATTGCTGTAGCAACACAAACACACTGGGATAACTTCTGATCTCTCTTACATCAATATATGATCAAAAACTCTGCTGAAATCTCACTTTTCTGCTTCTACACAGCAGATTATAATAAAAAGAGTAAGAAAGCATTCCAGCCTCCATGAACATTTCAGAAGTTATAATTGCCCCCTATCTTGCTTTACATTTCAGGGACTTCCATTTCAGGTGGAAGCCACTATAACATTTTTATCAAATTGGGAGTGTGAGGAAATGGCAATCAGGTTGATAATATTGGGTTTTAGCCTTAATGGAAGAGAATGTTTTTTAATGTACTTTCCATTTTCATCAAGGGACACTAAGGACAAATGACACAAATTCTCTGAAGTTGTAGAGCTATTAACAGAATCTCAAAGAGGTCTTTGGAATAGTTGATTCAGCTACAATGATAAAGTTTTAGCCCAAACTTTGCCATAAAAATAATTGGTGATGCTGGAAATAATTATTAATAAGATTTTACTGAATTTTTGCTTTGTATATTTTATTTTATTTTTACCATCTATAAAACATAACTGCCAATGCTTACCTTACGTGAAGCATTTCCTCAGAACCTGTCTATGTATAAGGTGTACCCACATAATATTACAAAAAAAATTCCTCTGGAATATTATGAAAACAGCCATGAGTAACCCATGTAGTTGAAAGCAGGGCTTGGAAGTATTGAGTTGAACAAGATACCAGGGCACATGATGGAAAGAAGGGAAAAATAAAGAACTAAATATTTAATAGCTACCTACCTCGTGAACAGTGCTTGAATATTTGAATTTGTGATTTAAATGATTGCTTTAACTTTTCCTAACACATAAAATTTACAAACATATAAGTGAGATATTCTTATAGTTCTGCTGAAGCATTCATAAAATGTGTTTACCTAACTTAAAATTTCTGATTGTTCTCACCACCTGCAGTCCCTTGAACTTTATGTTGCCCCTTGAAATTTTAACTGTGCTATATATTTCTAATTAAGAGCTGAAATATTTTTTCTTTCAAAATATTAAGAACAAATTTGGTTCTTATAAAAAAGTTCTGGTTTACAGCTTTTATGCAGCTTAAGTTGAATTAACTCAACTATACCACACTGTAAAAATATTGCAGCTACTGGTGCAAGCTTTAAAAATGGTGCTTTTCTGATAGTTCAGTCTTACAGGGACTGTGGAAGTAACCATATTTTTCTTTTTAATAAGCATTTGTGATAAATAAACACTGTCAAATACCAGTAGGCAACAGAGTATTAAATGCTCAAATATAACTGGGTCAGGTAGCTGACTGATAGAACTGAATTAACGAATGAAAAATAAAATATAGAAAGTATTTGCTTACCTTGTCTTTCTGCCGCTGCAGCATTTGCACTTAAAATGTTGAGACTAAACATCCATAAATAACTTTTTAAAAAAGGAAAAATTTACTCCGTGTTCTGTGTAACAGAAGTTACTAAAAGAAATAACCATGTGTAGTTATCTTTATTTGTAAACCTATATTAATTAGAATAAACAAATGGTGTGGACAAAAAAAAGAATGTGCAGAGGAATTTGGCATGGAAGAAAGCTTTTCTGTATACATTGTGTCTGAAGTAAATGGAAGTGGTGGCGCTGCAAGAAAGCAAAATAAATCATTAAAGTTTTTTTTAACTGTCTCTAAGATTCACAAAACATGAAAACAGATTTGTCTCTGTACAGGCTGGTAATTGTGAAGTGGAAGATGTCACAGTCTGATTCCCACCCGTTCCATGTGAAAGATGAATCACATGCAGAAAGGCATGAAGCGAAGGGCAAAATGTGAATCTACCCCAGAAGAAATTCTTTAGTCCTTCAAAAATACTGTTAATGGAGGGAAACAGGAATTATCTATTCTGTTTTCATTGTATTAGAAGTACTGCAGTTAAATGACTTAGTACTTCAGGTGGGTAAATCTGGTCTAACTTCAAAGTAAAAGAAACAACAAAGAAACCCAGAGTTTCAAGTAATTTTATGCTTCTAAGAAGCCATGAGAATATATATATAAAACATTGTTTTCTTTTCAGGATAAAGAAAAGATTTGTGTTGATCACTTTGATGATGATAAAAGAGAAAAGGATAAATAAAACCTTAAAATGATGATGCTATGATTGTTATTAATAATTTCAACTTCTATTAAGCACAATATATCTAAGTATTTTACATTAAATGAGCATTACCTGTGGTGAGGAGGCAATGACACATGTTCTTCTGAGGAGAAAACTACAGCAGAGTTGCTGAAACACTTATTTGAGGTCACAGAGACAGTCCATGACAACGGTTAGATGCAGAACTGAATAGCCACTGCAGAGGGACAATTTCATCATAACAGTAAGGCTTGTCTATTGAAGAGATGAAGGCAGAAAGGACACACACATCAAGAGTGAAAAACATTTGAAAAAAGAGCCCTGCTGATCACTCATTTTGAATATTAGCAAAATATGAATTTCTATCTTAAAAACTATCTCCAAGTGATCAACCTGACTATGGTCAACATTTTACTCTAGATGAAGTCATAGGATAATTAACAAAACAATCAGTTTTATCTTTTGTGCTGTGTATTTCTCCAAAGTAAAGAGTAATTCTTTAGACAAAAAATGGATTTCAGCAAAGGATGCTGACAACCAGCACTGAAGACTCCAGTTCCCCCCAAAATCTTTTTTTTTCTTCATAAATTTAATATAAATTTTGTGTAGATACATTCAGATTTTTATCTGCTTTAGCAGATGCAAATGCTTTGACTACCCATGCTGTTAAAGTAACGTTAGGTTAACTCATCCTTTACACATCTCCTGCTGGGCTTCTTTTTCATTAATATTTGCTCTAAGAGTCTAAAAAAAAAAATTCCTCTTAAAGCACTCATGCATTGTGTAATGTCTCTGCATTAATCTCATCTGGTCAGCTTGCAGATTCAGCTATTAAATTAAACGTAGTCTCAATAAAGTAACACTGTTTATCTGCAAGCCTTTATACTCAGTTTGGGCCTTATGCTTTGGCTTCTCTAGGCACTACTTCTCTTTCCTGGAGTTTTTATCTGAAGCCTCAGGCAGCCTTATTGTAGCTTTCCTCTAAGCCACAGTCTTCATGCTCAATCAGACAGGTGCAATCAACCCGTGGTTTATGCAGAACCTGAAACCTATCTCAGACCCCCTCCAAATGGCATTATACTTATCAGGTTCTGTTTTGCCAGGAAAATAAAGTTGTTTTGATAACTATTCCAGACACCGTCTTGTCTTTGTCATCAGTACAGTTGTAACCTTCCAAAGATGGCATTTTGAAATAAGATTTAAAAGAACCATGCAAGTAGTTAATGCAAATTTCAATAAATATAAAACCAATGACAAACAAGAAAAAGCAAAAAAATTACCCTAAATGCTTTTTTTCCTAACTATTGGTTTTCAGCATACTCTTCTTGAAACAATAGCTTCACTTCTGAAGTTGCATTATCACAACACAGATTTCAAACCTTGTGGTTTGATACACCCTCCTTTGAGAATCTGCTTCTCAGATTTCGCCAGGAGTTGGACGTGCACCTATGTGTCTTGGAGCAAGCACGGGGTAGGGGTGATGCACATAGACTGATGAAGGCACGGGATGGCTAACTCTACACGCATATTTTCACTGAGTACCCCCTGGCTGGTATGACAGTTTACACTTCCAATACACCATACAAAACAGAGAAACAGTATAATACTTCACATTAATTTCAGCCTTTTTTTCCTTTTCTCTTTGGTTAACTTTGCCAATAAATAAGCAGTAGCAAATAACCTTAGTGATGCTGTAAGTCAAGCAATGACTTCCACTACTGTTCATTTGAAAGGTTTTAGATAAATATTTGAGGTATTTAAAGAGTTACCATTTAGCAAACACATTCTGAAATTAGTATTGAGGAATTGACAGATTTCTTCTTATGAGGTGTGTAGAGTGTCCACCAACTACTTGGCTTACAAGTTTGCAAAACACGATCTTCGGAAAAAAACATTTTTTTAAATTGTGATTTGAAACTTTGTGGTAGAGGTCATTGTGAATCAATAGGCATGGAACTCAAAATCATCACTTTTTTAGGTTTGAAATACATTTTAATGACAGTAAATAGCTTAAAATAATAATTCCAGAAATAAGATACAGTTGAACAGCCTAGGAAAAAAGCACATTGAGGAGTCTGCTTCCTTTGAGTCAAGTAGACAGTCTGGCTTTCTTTGTTTGCTCCTGCAAACCTGGAAGCCTGTTAACATATTTTAGGCCAAAAAAGGCTCTTTGATCATATTGCCTCACATGTTGACATCTTACTCTCTTGCATTATGCAGTATGACTTTCTGAAAAACATTCAGTCTTGATCTGTAGACATGTGTCTACAATTATACATATGTATATCTATATATACATATAAAATTGTGATTAGAAGTAGTAAACCACTCCTGTTATTAATAAATTCTTCCG
>NW_010423885.1:0-2722 GCF_000710305.1 Buceros rhinoceros silvestris | reverse complement strand
TCACTGTGGGTGACCCACAGTGGGAAACAGCATAACCGTAGTCACTTCAGTATAACTTCAGTCAATGAATTACTTGTCCAAAGTTCAGACAATGGGTAACTTGACAAGTTCAAGGACATCAGAGTCACAAAACAAAACAAAACAAACCAGACCCCTCCACAGGTCCCTCTAACATCCCTGTGCTAATCCGACATCGGTAGATGCTGGGGCTGGAGTGCACGGAGTGTAAAAGAAGCAAAACTTCCAGCAGCCAGACTTGCATGCTCTCTCAAACCAGCATCTCCTGTTGATCCTGAGATAAAGTATTTGGCTAGACAATCCATTGGACTCCCCTGCTAGAGTATTTCTTATATGCTTATTAGTGCAGAGCTGAGTCTAGATCAATTGGTTCTGTGGAGGGTAAGGGATTATCCATCCACATGAGGAACTCATGTTGCTTCCGGGGATAGAGCTTTGATTCCTGCCTATCTCTGTGAACAACTTTTGGAACTTTTGGAATGGAAGTACATTTTGAGTGCCCCTGAAAAGGGAAGAGATATCACACAGAGAGACATATTCCCCTCAGAAATTTCTGATGCCAGAAAAATACATGAGAAAAATATCCTCTCTTATTGTGAAACCTTTAAAATAATAATGGACTTACCACCTGTTCCAGGGATTGATTAAAGTGGCAGTGCTTGATGTTATGATGTGATAATTTGTGACCTGTGGACATAATAGATGACTAGAGTTACTTCCTGTAAACCTGTATCTCATGTTATGGAACAGTCAAATCACAGAGTATGGCAAAATATGAGAAAACAGATTGGCTCTTTTCATCAGGCTGAAAACCTGCAAGCCAGCTGTTCATTTGGAGAACAGAGACAGGAGAAAAACTAAACAAATTCTATGTGCTCTGAAATCCATTTCATTGTGCAGAATGAAGAATGCAACCACTTTTTGAAATCGGACTACAACCGAGAATGTAGCGCACAGGAGATCTATAAGGTATGCAGGGGAAGAAGGCACTCGAGAAAACAGCTCTGGTTTCCAGGACTCCTCCCTAGGTGTGGGAAGATGTACATGGAGGGAATGCATTTCCCTGTATTGTGTTTGTATCAGCAGAGCAAAAGACTACTAAGAATTCTGCTGAACATTTCCTGAAAGAAAAACAGATTTATCCTTACCTACTAAGTCAAATTCAGCACCTGCAGCTGATGTCAGCAGTGTTTTTCACAGTATCATTCTCTAGAGAATTTGTAACAATAGACAGCTGAACACAAGAACCAGATGCTGGAAAACAGAAGATAAGGAAAGTAAATGTCATTTGCCTTGTTTAATATACAGTCACTTAGGCTACCATCACACACAGACTTTGGTTGTTTAATTAAGAAGTTTGTGCTGATGTCACAAATTCAAGTCAGGTAAATACATTGCCATTTAGCATATACATAAAACTTTTGATTAAACCCACATAAATAGAAAATTAAAGCAATGCAGATACCGCTACTGCAATCCACACTGAAGAACTACTGCAGTTATTAAGAGATCTTTAGAGTTTTTAATTAGTGAAAATGCTGATGAAGGAGAATATTGGCTGTGCTTCTGTTGGTGCTGTATCCTAGCTGCTGTAAACCTCACAAAGGTCTGAAATCATACAGTGGGAGCCCTGGTTAATATCCTACCTGTCACTACCACCCAGCATATTTTCTGTGAGATTTTAGGGTCGGCTAGGATGCTACAAGTTCTTATTTCAAATACACTTATTGCATTTTTAGTATTAATTAATTTGTTTTGTTTTAGGTAATACTCATCCATCCTTCTTCACAAATACTGTTGTCTTTCCCACCTCTATGTGCATAACCTTCTTCACTTCAGCCTATAAAAAGAACAAGCTTAGAGTGATAATTACAGTCAAGTTTCCTTGGGGTCAAATCAATTTGTGTTTAATACATATTAGGCAGACCTGGAAATCTCAGTCTTTTTCTGTGCCACAGAAGTCCAGCCCAGGAGCTTTAGCTAGAAATTGTAATTAAAAGATATTTGAGGAATCCTAAAAGAAGAAAATTTTTTTCCCTTCTCATTTCAGAAAGGGACACACCTGAATAGCTTAAGCTTCCCTATTTCTTTCCATTGCTTAATATTTATGTGTATTGCTTTCACAGTTAAGAAGACATAAGCATATGCAAGAATCATACTAAATCTGTCAGTTAGTGATGATTCTCCAAGTTGATAATTTATGCCATGCATATTATGGTTCCCCTATACATTTTCCAGAGTCAGTAGGTCTGGATATACCACAGGCAAACCCCAACATTTTCTAGCTCTCACAAACTATTAATATAATGCTTCATTATGTTAATTTTTTTGAAAAGTTTTTCAATCTGAAGTTATACATGGCTTAAATCTTTTGCCTTAAGCCATAAAGAAAGCAATGTTATGGAAGATAAACTCAAGGAAAAGACTCATATTAAAGGCAAAGTTGTGACTGGCATGTGGAAAGCACCTTAGCTGTACCAGGAACCAAGAGGTTGAGTACAGAGTGTTTTGAGGGGAGAAGCATATTCTATCTGAAGCATAAATTGCACTTGAACTAATAAAAGAACAGAGATGCATTCAGAAAGCTGTATTATGATTTACAAAACCTTAAATAGAAATACTTTCACTAAAAACAGACAATACCAATGTAACTCTCAGTTCAGCTTTCATTTTCACGGGGCGGGGTGTGGGGGCGTGGGTGGGT
>NW_010423884.1:21654-24348 GCF_000710305.1 Buceros rhinoceros silvestris | reverse complement strand
CTTGCAGAGCGACGACTCGGACGTGTGGGACGACACGGCCCTCATCAAGGCGTACGACAAGGCGGTGGCCTCCTTCAAGGTACGGGGGGCGGCCCGGGCGCAGCGGGAACCTGGGCCAGGGCGCTGGGTTTGCCTTTTACTGTTTTCTTCCTTTCTTCTCCCGAAGAACGCTTTGAAGAATGGAGAGTGTTCAGAGCCTGCGGACAAGCAGGAGCAGCGGCTGCTGATGAAGAGAAAAAACAACAAAAAGAACAGGAATAGAAAGAAGAGCGGCTCAGCGCCTTCGAAGCAGGTCACCTCACCCGTAAATGCTCGTACTGCGTGTTGTGCTTCTCCGTGGTACTCAACAGCAGCTTTTCATCACTGTGACTAACGCTCTGGGGTGGGGGATGCTAATGTTATAAACCTTACTAATAGGTGGCATTGACCAATTTCACTAAACACAAAGGAAAAACTTTCTGGGTGGAAGTCATCTTTCTCATTGTTGACTCAAAAAGTAGTTTAGAAAAAGGCTTCTTTCTCTGTGATCATCAGTGCAGGTGTTCACCCACCTCTCTTGCTCCTGTTGCAGTGGAAGGTTGGCGACAGCTGTAATGCTGTGTGGTCTGAGGATGGTAATGTGTACCTGGCAACAATTGCATCCATCAATCAGAAGAGAGGCACGTGTGTTGTTACTTACGCAGGATACGGAAATCAGGAGGAGCAGAACCTGTGTGATCTACTTCCTCCAGCCAGCGAGGAAACAGTAAATGGGATGGGGAATTCGGGGGAGGTGAGGGATGCTTTTTCATTCTTCTGAAAAGGAAAGAGGAAATGGGAGAATAAAGTTTTTCAGTATTTTTGATAGCACTGCGGTGTTTGCAGTGAGAATTGAGGCCCAATTCCATTGTGAACAGACACAAGCTGATAGAGGGAATGGAAGTGTCCCCTTACTTCTTGAACTCAGCATGGAAGGAAGGGAGGGGACAACATGAAACTAATGAGTGAAAGATAACATAGCTATAATGGCGAGCAGATAAAACTCTGAAGTTGTAAGATCTTTCCTGAGTAGGACTGGGAGGATTGTAAAAAGGGAAGGCTGTGGATGGGGCTTTCCAAGCTTTTTCACACAAACTGCTTGTTGTAAACTGTTTGGTGTATCTCATAAAAATGTTTTGGTCTTCTAGAATGAAAACGAGACTCCATACTCAACAGACGAAAGTGAGAAGTCTTCCCAGTCACCTCGAAACAAAAACAACTGCAGGAAAGCAAGATTCTCCCCTCAAGACCTACGCTTTCCCACACCACCAGGAGCCCCAGGCCTGGGAAGGGTAAGTTCAACCTTACCTGAAATAATATGTATGCCACTGTTAAGCTTGGCATTATTACGAATTTTGAGGCAATCAGATGATACTTATATTTTTCTAGAAAGCAGGTAACAGCATTTTGAGAGTGGATATGCAGATGTGCATGTTGGAACCCGACAGTTTGTCATTTCATAATAATCTGGCCACAGGGTAGCTCTTTTGCGGAGCTGCTGTCTGCTAGGGAAAGCCACCTCCCTAGCTGACTTTTGCTTTGCGATTGCCTCATAACTTAAAAGAGGGATGTTGTTCCCTGGACATTGATAGCGCTGCTAATGGTAGCATTGTTGGTGTGTTAAGATGGCACTTTTTCTATTCAGTTGATACGTTTCATTACACGGGACACTGAGGCAGTAAAAGGGGTGTCCCGATGTTGTAGAAGCTCTCAGCTGTACCTTTTCTTTTGAATTATGAGGGCTGGGGTTTTGATACACTCTTCACTTTTCCTGTTGTGTTGGAGTGTAAATAACAGTGCAGCTGAAAACAGCGTTATCTTTTTTAAATATTACTGTCTGAGCAAAATTTCTTCATAGGGTTCTACTTTTTTTCTTTCATGTTAATAGCATTTCATATTAATATCTAAGCTCACTTTAAAGACATTCACAACCATAACGGAATTTAGTCAGCATGTGCCCTCAGCCACACAAGAGCAATTATCTGCTTTCCTCTGGGCAATGTTAGATAGATACACTTTTTCATGTGGGAGTGCAGCCACTGACTTCCGTTTACAAAAAACTTTTTAAAGTGCTTGTACTAACTAGAATCCTCTTTCAGCATTATTTACCTCCTCAGTGAGATGTATGCTGTAAGTTATACTTCTCCAGTCATGGAACGCTCCGCAGAAGTAGCTACTGTGTGTTTTTATTGCAGTTTCATTAAATTGCTAGGATGTGTTGCCTTTAGTTTATAGTATGTGAATTGCTTCAAATAATTATCTTAAGTAAAATCCTAATGCCTGAAATTTCTTTCTGATTTGTTTTTTTCGTAGTCTGGATCAAAATTCAGGGCATCTCCATCGTTTTTGTCTTGCTGGCCCCCACCCTTTCCTGCAGGACCACCGGTAAGTGACAGGAAAAGGAGGAAGAAAGTCTTAGGGATGAGTAATGCTGACCTCAAGTTTTCTCACTGAATGTGCTTACCACCAAATGTGTTTCTAGAACACATTTCTGTGATAGAGTCTGTATTTTCCAGGTACTTGATAACGCATTCAGTTACAAATACTACAAGAATCTCATGCGTGAGGTCTGGTCTGCACTCATTTTTGTGACAGTGAAGCTGTTATTAAGAATATCAAGAGAAAAAACTATTTGAAGAAACTACACCTTAAATTTGATTAACAGCATTTCACTAA
>NW_010423884.1:8983-21557 GCF_000710305.1 Buceros rhinoceros silvestris | reverse complement strand
TCCCTAATAAAACTTTTTGTGTACAGTCAAGCTACAGAAATCCCGCTTCTCACAGGCTTAGGAGATTATGTGTTTTTGAAAATATAATGTTACTTGAATCCATTTCAGAGAAAGTGTTGAAGATAACATTCCTATTCTTCAGTTTTATATTTTGATCTTTTACAACTGGTTGCTGTCTAAACTGAGATATACCCTACTGTAACACAGACATTTCCTTTGTGACTTCTCAGTTGATTCCTCCTCCACCACCCATGAGGCCAGACTCTCCTGAGGACGATGAAGCGCTGGGGAGCATGTTGATAGCCTGGTACATGAGCGGTTATCACACTGGGTATTACTTGGTATGTCCCGCTTTTGCTTTGAAGTGTCTTTGTAATTTTGCTGCTGCTGTTTTCAGCAAGAAGTTAGACAGGGAGGGCTGCTTTTTGCATCCCTTAATCTAGTTTATGATATCTAAGTTTAAGGCTATTCTGTACTGTTTAAGTATTACTGTCCTTGAGTTGGAGTCACATGATCCAGTGTGTGAGCGTAGTCAGCGTTGTTTTGGCTTGTTTGTTCCACTGGGAGAGTTCCATGAGGTACTTTTATAGCTATTCTGAAACAACCAGTTCTGTCCCTGAACGTGGGTGGGTTAAATCCAAATATGTTTATTATTCAGTAGTCTTTTACGTATTTCTTTCATGTATCAGTGGCAGTATCACATTTAGGATCAGATTTGGCGTTTTTGCAGAGACTGTTCATCAGTAGTTTTTTCAGGTGGTAGTGAAGTTCCAGCAGAACCTGTCAGCATGCCTGTGAAAAATCTATGACATGGAGTATTAATTTCTATTTTCCTTTGTACACCTATGAAGAAAGAAAATTACAGGGAGAATTAAACTTTGCACTGGGGAAGTTGGAAGGGGGGAATTTGGTACCATAGGGTATCTTCAAAAGACTTGGAATTTCTTGCTTCAGTTTATCATAGAATCGTCTGGTTGGAAGAGACTTTTAAGATCATCAAGTCCAACCATTCACCCAGCACTGCCAGGAACCCTAAACCATGTCCCTCAGCACCACATCCACACAGCTTTTAAACACTTCCACCTCCCTGGAGTGGAGTCCAATGCTTCACAACCCACTCTGTAAAGAAGTTCTTCCCGATATCTAACCTAGATCTCCTCTGGCACAACTTAAGGCCATTTCCTCAGGTCCTGTCACTTGTCATATGGGAGAAGAGACCAACCCCCACCCCTCTGCAAGCTCCTAATTCAACCAGAAAAATATCTGAAATTATTCTGTAGAGCTACTGGTTATAAAGATGACATGTAGTTTGGCTTTTGTCCTTTTTAAACCTCACATTCTGTTTTCTTTAGAGTTAAAAGCTATTCCTAATTTGTAAAGGACTGAAAAAAGAATGTCCAGAAATGTTTTCATTCCAGAACTAAAGCTTGTGTTTCTGTGTTAGTAAGAACAACTTTACAAACATGTATCCTGCAGGGTTTAAAACAAAGTCGAATGGAAGCAGCACTGGAGAGAGAAACGCATGCGAAATAACTGAATATCCGCGTTGTTTTGAAGGACTGTAAGTATCGTAATTTCGAATGGTGTGAAGACATAGTGTTGCTTGAAAAATGTTTGTAACTACAGTTCATTTTACAAGCTTTCAACAAGTTCTGAATTCTCTGCAAAAACTGTGAGCTTCAGGACTTCCATCTGCTCTTAGGGCTCTCTACCAAGACCACTTCTACCAGTGTTAATCCCCTCTTCCCTCAGCAGATGTGTTCTCTTGGCTAGAACGAAGGGAAGAGTTTTATTGTGCTGATGAGAGGTTTAACTACAGCATCTCTTGACATGAGGAGTAACAGCGCAGCTTACTTGAATTACAGAGTGTTACATTATTTGTTTATGGGCTGTTTTGAAAATAAAAGGTTGTTAAGTGAAATGTGGTTTTTTTTTCATCTATGTACGCATCTTCAGAAGCAGCTCCTGCCTTATACAGATGGGACAGCAGGACATGTAGCTAAACTTTGTTTTCAGAATGACATTTCCGTTTGATACTGTGAACAATTCTATTATTCTCTTTACTTCAGTGCCTGTGCTTTGATTTGAAATCCTTTGTTTAGAATTCTCCAGTATATTGTTTAGTTATAGAGCAAAACTGTATTCTCCTGGGTACTTGCTTTCCTGTGCCAACATGTTATTTCTGTGCAGTTGAGTAATTCTTGGTTTATTGTTTAAAAACAAAAAGCTCTTGTGCACTAATTTTTGCTTCTTTTTTAAAGCCAGGTATCAATCTCTCCCACTGAGAGGTGTACATCACTTGTGCACTGATGGGTGATGGTGAAGATCAGAATTATATCAAGACAGTTAATGTTAACATTTTCTTATCATTGAGCTGCCCCTGAATAAGTAAAAAAGTAACTTGAGACTAGTAATTACCTATTTCTTAAAGACCTGTAGCCAACTGTATTTAGAAAGTACTGCAGCAATAAAGTATTTTTTACTTCCTGGAAACAATTTTGAGTCTTTTTAGCACATGATTGACAGATTTAAGTCTTGTAACCCCACATCATAGCTTCCATTTATCTCTCATTTTAACACCTCTTATACTCCTCGGAGCTCTTATCTGAGTGGCACCACCAGAAGTAGCAATTCCAGCACCCTCTTTCAGGAGACAGCTAGGCAGCAGTGTATGTTGCAGAGGCCACTGGTGGCAGTGGCCTAGAAAATAGCATCATACTGAAAGATATCCGATGGGTTGGGTGACAGTCTCCTTTTTTTGTTTCAAGTGCTTGTTAATAAAGTTCTACTTTTCAACTTTAACTGTAGGGCTGTGGTTTGTATTGGGGTGGTTCTTATTTTTAGTTTCTGAAGGCATCTGTCAGTTGGATGAATGGCTGAAGTACACCAGAAAGTTGTGCTGTGTGGCCTTTTCCTGGGCACTGTTACTAAAGGCAAATTAGAAAACAGGTTGTGGAAAGGTACTGCTAAGTATGGACTCAGGTTTCAACCCTGCTTACAGTTTTAACTCTGGTAGAAGAGAGGCTGTAATCACAAAACTAGACAGTAATTTAGTTAATGCCGGTTTTGAGGGAAACTAGCCAATTACAGGTCTGAACTTTGCTGCATTCGCTTCCTTTTCCTACTGTGGTCATGCCAGAAAATCAATTTTCCTGCAATTAATTGAGCAAAAAGAGGACATAATCTTAAACTTCCCCAAGCCACACTGAAGGCTTTTTCTTAATTAGAAGCATTAGGTTGGAAAAGGCCTTTAAGACTATCAAATCCAACCATTAATGCAGCACTGCCACGTCACCACTAAATTGTGTCTTTCAGTACCACATCTACCTGTGTTTTAAATACGTCTGGGGATAGGGTCTCCACCACTGTCCTGGGCAGCCTGTTTCAGTGCTTGACAACCCTTTCTGTAAAGACATTTTTCCTAATATCCAACCTAAACTTGCCCTGATGCAACTTGAGGCTATTTCCTCTTGTCCTATCACTTGTTACTTGGGAGAACAGTGACCAGCACCTCCCTACAACCTCTTTTCAGATCATTGTAGACAGTGATGATGTCTCCCCTGAGTCTCCTTTTCTCCAGACTAAACAACCCAGTTCCCTCAGCTGCTCCTCATAAACCTTGTGCTCTGGGTCCATCACCAGCTTTGTTGCCCTCCTCTGAACACACTCCAGCACCTCTGAATCCTTGTACTGAGAGGCCCAGAACTGAACACAGTACTCACCAGTGCGGAGTACAGGGGGACAATCACTTACTTCCTGGCTCCTGCTGGCCACACTATTGCTGATACCAGGCAGGCTGCTGTTGGCCTTCTTGGCCACCCAGGCACACTGCTGGCTTATGGGTGTCCAGCTGAAGTAAATAGATTGCTTGCAGTGATGCAAAGCTGCTAAATCAGTTGTTGGACCATCGTTCATTGCTAAAGAGGCACAACTGCCACCTGCCTCCATCAGCTAGTCCTCTGTTGTGTCTGGCATTACGTTACAAAAGGTGGCTTTTACCAGTTTTTAACTAGTAAAATCCAGCATCTAATATTATTTTTAGTGCAGTCCTGACCATAAAGGGTTTTATGATTTTTATTTCCTAAGCAATTCATGTAATTGATTTGATGCAAGCAATTTAACTGTATAGAAATTATTTTAAATACACTTTAAGCAAAAATTTTATTTGGAATAGATCATGCAGGTATAATCTTGCAAAGCAAGTAATTTTTTTTTACTTATGTTAACCCTGTCTTACTTTCCTTAATCTTTTCACATTAACCTAGCCCTGCTGTAGAAGTGACTGTCGTGCTTAATCCCGATAAAATTTTACGATATATAATTATTTGCAATGCAGGTGTATAAATCATAAAAAAATAAGGGAAGAGGGAAAAAAGAAAACCCTCACACTTTCAATACCCACAGACAAGATAATTTCAAACTTCTAGACCGGGGATGGTGCATCTGGGAGACAACCCTCCATTGCTGTTGTCACAAGACTGGGCAACTGTGACACACACTGGACAAAAGCTGTCAGTGTTGGTGCACTGGCTTTGATCTGATGTGTAAACGTATGGCTGATGTTCAGCTCTTTAAAGGCAGACATTTTATTAAGCATTATAAAAAAGTTTTCCCAACCAGTTTCTGTAACATCGTCATTTACTAACAGCGAGAGCTTTTCAGGCTTCTGGAAATCTCCACAGTTTGCAAGCTTTGCTGCAAAAATAAACAGACATCAGTAAGGATTTAAAGATGCTCCAAACCCCTATGAAACATGAACAAAAATATAGGTAAGCTGAGGCATGGTACATTAAAAATAAAGGAAATTTGTTGCTATGAGGATGAAAAAAAGCAGACCTTTGAACTGAACTCATTTAAGCATTTCCATACCTCAGAGTGAAGAGTGATAAAATCGAGGATACTTCGGCAGGCACATTAATGCCTAGGAGACGGCGACAGCAGAGTGTTTACGCATGTTTGAACACCACTCTTGCACAGCAAAGCAAATACACCACCACCTTGTGTAGCCACGTGAGGTCAGGCACCAGACCTGCTTTGCACAGGTGCAAGGTACTGATCCACACCAGACCAGAACTGTGGAGGCCAACTTCCACTGCCTTCCATTACCACCACCACCACACGGGCTCTTCAGCCTTGCCTTACGGACAGCCTACTTACAACAAGATGGGACTCTTGTCCTTCAGCCACTATATATACTAACATGTGAGTCAAAAATAAACTGATGCGACAGACTTAGCACTTCCTTACGAAAGGTGACATTTCCCTAGCCTCTCTTAATGAGACAGTAGTTTTAAGACTATCTATCTGTATTAAATTCAAAGAATACTTTGGCAGTACAGAGTTTTAACAGCTAGGGTATGTAAGCTAATACGGCCAGCAATGAAGTTATTAACTTCACTGAAGTTATGACTATTTTAAGTCAGTCTTTTATTCCACTCATTAATTTTCTTGTAATATACACTGCTTTGTAGAAGACAAGGAGAACTAATGAGGTGTTTCAAAAGAGGTTTTGGCAAAGCCTAGCGTAGAAGAAATCTGATGAGCAAGAAATACTTTAGGCTGTGTGCAGAACAAACATGAAGAAATGATACCCATTAAAAATAACAAATAAATTGCAATTGTAATATATATAAACAGCAGATCAATTTATCCTGAAGCAGTACCTTCTCAGAAATGTTATTTCGTGTTGCAAGTTCTCTCCTTAAAGCTCACCTGTTTCTAACAGCCTGTATCATCCAGACACAGGATAAATGAGAAACATCTGAGATGCAGTACTACTGAACAATCAGTTTGGCCACAGACTTCACTCCCTTCCCTGCTGGAAGGATGAACTTCTCCAGGTTAAGAAGAACACCCAAATTGTATGTAGCAGAGAGAAGATGATCTTTCCTCTTAAGTAAACAAGTATACCTTTCCTAAAACTCTTCATGCCAGTGAGCGACAGCAGCAGAGCCAAGTAAAAAAGACATTTTGATTCTGGGCAATAGGTTACTGTCAGCTTTCTTCCCTCAGGATCACCCCTTCTGTTGTTGTGAAGGCTGCTTCACTCTGACTCAATCGTTTCTTCAACCTTTCCCTGTTCTCTATGGACAAGGCTTTTGAAGTAGGACCATCCTCACTTTCAGAGCTGCTGAACATCTCTGATTCCATTGTTAAGGACAGCCATCCATCTCACTCAGCCCATTTGTCTCAGAAGGACGTGAACACATGCCCTCCATCACAAATCTCTCGTTGAGAGACCTGATTTAATATTTTAGTTCTAGATGCTTTACAGCATCTCAGGGGGCATTTAAGCTGTTCAAGTTATTAAGATCTCCAAAAGAACCTGAAACAAAATCCCGTCCAATGCAACAAATGAGATCAGCCAAAAGTAAAGACGTGTTCCAACCAAAGACTTGGTAAGCTTCCTTGTCAACAAAGTACTGGCTTTTAAGATCCAACAATTTGAGAGAAACAAAATTAGAATTGCAGCTAGGAGAAAAAAAAAAGTATAGATGGTCACTCTTGGAACTCAAAATGAGCACTTTCTCTCAACTATTATGTTTTAAAATGTGAGTTTTCTGTATTAAAACAAAATTCCCTGAGTTCTCAAAAATGACACAGTTAACTTGATTTCTGTTAATTTCTTGTATGAATAAATTGCTGACAGAAGAGATTCAGAATTGAAGTAGCTGAAACAGTCCAGATGAAAAAGCAGAGAGGTCTTGGAAGCTCTTAATAAGTTTCACTGTATAAAAAAGTACACGTTGCAATACTGGAGATTCATTGTATAGTGAACAAAGGTCAAAAGTCAAGAGGGTTCTCCTACATTTACCTGGGTGGGAAGCAACTTCTATCACAGCAAAAGCCAAAAGAGACAGATAAAAAGATGAATGGGAGGACACCAGCTTGATTCCTCTGTGTAAATGTTAAAATCAGATGGCCTGCTTTTTATTTTATCACTAGCCATCACGATGGATCAATTCCGGCCTTACAATGGAAACAAGCTGATCTACAGCAAAACTTCTGGTTTCTTTCACGTCCAAAATATTCTAGTTTTTCAACATTTAGTGGGACTGAAAGTCTTTAAACACCTTCCTCCTAAAGCTACTGGTTTCAGGTACACTATAAAATCCTATCCAACAGCCAGATATTGGGGGTACAGTTCAATAAATGTTGTTGGTTTGTACTGTATGGTTATATTGAAGTAGAGCTGGGTAATTGTTATCATAGCATAAAAAACCTGCTTATCTAGTGGCCCTGGTCTAAAAAGTGAGCTTCTTCCCAGAATACAGCAGCTAAAACAGAAGTCACAACCCTCTCACTGATCTGTCAGAGCAACTATGCACGTGATCTGGACTTGGCTGACAACTATTACCTCTCTTATTCCTCCCAGCAGACTGTGAGTGTCAAGAAAGAAAAAACATGCACTCCAGGAAAACAAGAGCACAGTCTTGCTCGTACCTCCGTATGAACTTGTGGAGAGGTTCGGATCCTCTTCTTTTGTTGGGGTGGTAAACTCAGGGTAGAAGCTGTAGGGCAGAAGCAAGTGGAAAACAAAGAGTTGTAAATCAGGAGAGATTACAACTGCTACTCAGTATTAACAAGTTCTAGAGGAATACAGTACTTAAAATTTTAAAGTGCACCGTACCCAGCCTAGAGTTGTTTCTGCTTACCAACGATTTCTTTGTTTCAGATTTTTGAAGAGTTCAGGTATTGTATCACACATTGCAGTTCTCACTTTGACTTACTGATAGTTCCTGCAGGCAGATGAATTTGTCCAAATTTGAAAAAGTAGTTCCACGATGAAGCTAGACAAGCATACAGCGAACCTGGGTTAATCTGCTCAATCTCCCTGCTCTTCTGCCATCTTGCCAAGGTTTTTGTAGATGAACTTCGCTATCACACTCTAATATCTTGGGCTTCCCTTCTCTTGACTGCTGCTTCCTCTCCTCCTTGTAGCACTGCCCTTTTCTGCCAAGCCATCCGTGGCAGAGGCTTCTGCTGGTTGTGGCCTGAGCTTACACCTGGAAGAATCCCATAAATGCACCTGTGCTCCCCAATATTCTTCTGTTTTGAAAGCTCAGCACAGACCCACTCAGATTGCCCCAAGAAGAAAATGCGCATCAGCCACAGCTAAAATTCTTTAGCCGTCAGAGAAATGTTGCCCTGAGGACTTTTCAGGACCTAATTTGAACAGCTCTTCCTATGCAGTGAGAAGGGTGGAAAAGCACAAGCGGAATTACTATTATAGATAACGGAGTACATGGCCACAGTTTCCACACAGCTTCACCTTTGTTACTTTGACATCTAGCAAGAGAAAAAGCTCAAACGGGTTCAAAATATTTTGACAAAACCCCCTTCTCCCATTAGGAAATGCTGATAGTGAAAACACTATCAAAACACATTGTTATCAAGATGCTGTCACCAGTACCAGAGTATCCAAGAGCCAGATACTTAGGGAATTCCTTTGTCTTGGAATGCCCTACTAGATCACGCCAAAACCCATGACTATGTCCTTTTTCTGGTGGTTTTTTAGGACACGATTACAGTAACAGGCACTGAATTGCCTGCGATAGCACAAAAGGTTTATAGGGACTGTTTGAGTTAGCACAAAATGAAACACAGATGTTAAAATAGTCACTTTTCTGCCAATACAGTAAAATTACAGCACTCTGGCCAGCCTTCAGGTGTAAACAGCAGAAAAAGCACAGAAGAAACCATGTTAACAACTGGGAATTTGCTCATTTGAAGGACTTGAAAAAAACCAAGTCAGGTACATCACAAATGAGTTACTCTGGATGCATTACAAACATCACAAGCTGACTTCAGAAAACCAGATGTGACACACTGCCTTAGACACTGCACCATCACAAGCTCCTCTTACCAAGGTCCAGCATGTTACAGTCTCACAAGCTCAAACTGCAATCGCACTTTGAACAGGCACTGTAAAAGAGTGACTTGCATTTGTCGTGGTTTCCACTCCTCAAAGTTCAGACCAGCACACAGGCTGCCCCTTCTCCCCCCACCCTATCGTCTGTCGCTCTGGGGCTTGGTCGAGTGGAAAAGTTGCTTGCAGCTCTGGCAATTCATTCTAGCCTCGCAATCGAAATAGCAGCACTGCCTTCAATACTGTGACCATCAAACAGTAGTTTGTAAGCACTCAGGTCTTACACCATTGCAAATTCATTGCCTTTCAGTAACCTTACACACCCGTAAAAAAGTGAAACCTACACCACATAGCTACAGGCACAGCAGTAATAGAATTCAGTTAACTTTGAGCAGTGCCACTAAAACCCAAAATGTGTTTTCGGCACATTTATAATGGCTGTATTTGAGGTGCCTTATGAAGGCCAAGGTGAATAGCCATCACACTCAGAATTAGTTTCAAAATGTCCCCCAACCAGTTGCTCAAAACCACCTTTAAGTTTACCAAAAAATATTTTGATTTATAGAACTCCACCATCCACCAACACCAAAAGCTTAAAACAATTGATAAAATATATTTTTTCAAGGCTTCTTTGAATAATGAAAAGATGATTCACCACATTATTATACAAACCAGCTTTACCACTTTTTCATTTACAAATATACGTTACTCACAATAACATTCAGAAAAAGCCAGCTTTTTAGACAAGAACAGAGAAAATATATCAGATAGAGATAATTCAAGAATATATTAACAGTAATAAAATCATTAATACATTAGATAAAATTTGAAGTTTGCTCCCAAACCAGTGTTCATCCTTCTGTAATCATCTAGGTCCTTCTTCTTTTGAGGTGCCTCAGTGAAAGCTGTGGCTGAATAAACAATAGATTTATGCAAGAATGACGAAGATGTGACGATTTCTAAAAAGAGATGACATCACACAGATATGGGAGCAGGATGCTCGTGAATGCAGCCAGGGCAGCAGTGCAGAGAATCGTGAACAAACAAATCGCATTCCACACAAAATGCATTCTGACACCCTTTACATAGGTACACCTGCGTGGAAAAGACGGAACAACAAGTCAAACTAGAAAATAAATTATGGCCATCATAGACTGCAGTAGAGCAACAGTGCCATCCTCAAAACAGTGTAAACAGACCATATGTTGCTAACATCACAGAAACCCAGGTGAATTAAAAGTTTCTAACACAAGTGTGTCCAAATGGCTGAGCTGAGTCACTACAGGCACTTCCACAGCATGGCTGACAGTGGAAGCATATTTATGCCCCTCCTTAGGAAGTCCCTTTCCACACTTTCACAGACTTTGCAGCCTAAAATGTGTGACTGTAGAACGGAGAGCTCTAGTTAACCGTGAGATAAATTTCCACAAACATTTTCTGGTCTTTAGAAGACTTATCAATGCAAACTCCCCCTCAATGCAAATTCCAGTGCAGTTCAACATACTTACGTTTTGATCTTTCATTTCTCCCTGGCAGCCTTGACAATACCTAAAAGCAAAATTGTGTATTTTAACTGAAAAACTAAGTCAAAACTGTGTAAAATGGTGTTTAAAAACCATCTCGTACACAGTAACAATTTATGGCAACTATTTCAGCTGCTCAAGTGAACACTCATAGTAACTGTTAAAGGGAACTACAAATGTTTCTTATTGCCAGAGGTGCCCCAAATACTCAAACATTGAATAGCATCTCCAGCAGCAAAGAAACCACTGCCAGCTATTCTTACTTCAGTGACGAAAAATTACGGGTCCACAAGTATATCCATTATCACAAATACAATCTGCATACCGATCCCCCTGATACTCTTCCAGAGGAATCTCCTGAAAGGCATCCAAAGGAAACAAGTGATGGTAAGACCGAGCCAGGTGAGGTGCAGAAACTAACGTAAGACCTGCAAATAAAGAGACATCAAAATTATCACAAGGGAGGACTTAGGAAAAAGCTTTTCTGTGTTAAACGAAGCAAAAAGGAAAAAAGGTTTTTTAATTACTCAGTGGTTCAAAGCTTTTAAGAATTAAAATTTTGTTCCTTGTCTTCCATAATCCAAACCTGTAATCCTTTCCTGAATACAAATTAGAGAAGCAAATTGCCCAAATTTCTCATCAACAGGTTTAACGCAGTCTAAGTACATTTACAATGCACAGTCGTAAAGCTAACAAGTTATTCATCCTCATGCCATAAACAAACTGCACCCATAGAATTGTCTTCCAATTAAATCTAAATGCACAACTTGTCTTTGGCAACAACAGTTCCATGTCAGCAGTTAAAATGGTGTCCAACTACAAGGCTCTACTGCAGCCTGCTACCACACTGCCAAAGCCAGGCCAGAGCCCTGTTCCAGCTAACACAGTTCTGCTGGTTTTGGCTGGAGTAGAGTTAATTTTCTTCATAGTAGCTGGTATTGGACTATGTTTTGGATTTGTGCTGGAAACAGTGTCATTAACAGAGGTATGTTTTATAGCTGAATATAAGCATGTAGCTACGTTTAGGGAGTCAAGGTTTTTTCTGCTTTTCACACCTTGGAGTAGGCTCAGGGTTCACAAAACATTGTGAAGGAACACTGCTGGGACTGCTGACTCCAACTGACGAAAGGGATATTCCATACTACGTTTGATGTCATGCTCAGCATATAAAGCTGGGGGAAGGAGGAGGAAGGGGGGAGGTTCAGAGTTACAGCGTTTGCTCTGCTTTCCTGGAGGTGGCTGAACACCTGCCTCCTGATGGGAAGTGGTGAATGAATTCCTTGTTTTGCTTTGCTTGTGTGTGTGGCTTTTGCTTTATCTCAACCCATGAGTTTTCTCACTTTTACTCTTTCAATTCTTTCCCCCATTCAACTGGGGAGAGGAGTAATTTAGTGGATGTGTGGGGCTGAGCTGCTGGCTAGGGTTAAACGATGACAACAGGTTAGCTGGCTGGCACAAACTTCCTCATTGCTGACTCATATGCAGTGTAAACTTCAGAGCTCTTGTTCTGCTGACAGCTGCAGCTGGGGGGAATCTGTTGCTGGTATACAGGATTTCTCCGTTTCATTTCAGCAAGGTAATAGTGTAACTCACGTAGATAGGAAAACCTTGATATGAAACTAGGACAAAGTGACCCAAAACTAGAATTATTTCATCCTCTTGCCAATATCTTGATAATAACTATGACATTTTAGTTGTATGACTGAAGCAGCTAAGAGGAGGACAGCTGTCAATCGCACAATATTAATACTATAAAAATGCTCATCCTCCCTCCTGCCCTTATTACGGGTAGAGGGGGAGGCACCATTGGTTGCACAGTCCATTAGCATGCGCAAGACAGAAGGGCTCCCTCTACAGCCTGTCACGTGTCACTGTGCAGCCTGCCTTGGGTTCCAATTCGAAATCTTTCATCCACACACTACCAGAGGTGGGGGGGTGCTTCCGTCCCTTTACTCCAAAGCACTCTTTACCTCCATGGCCTTGCACTGGGAGTCTGAAACATCGGTGCGTCTGTTAAATCGGGATCCTTGAGGAAATGAGCACCATTCATAAGAGAACCACCCTCCTCCTCCTCTTTGCTTTCAGGGCTTTTAGTTTATAACATTACAGTAGGGAATATGATACAAATTTACTGTTACAGGAATAGTCACACAAGTTCCTTGCACAAAGCTGGCAAACCAGG
>NW_010423884.1:0-8896 GCF_000710305.1 Buceros rhinoceros silvestris | reverse complement strand
TGCAGGGCTTCTTTACGCAGAGCTGGCTTTTAATTCTGAAGTGTTGGTTGAACTTTTCTACTCTTAGCTATCTTACCACTAACTCATAATTTGTCTGCTCACCTTTTCTTGCTACTCACCACAGATTTTGCATTCCACAGGAAGTTCACAGTATTTGGCTCTGCACTGGGGACAGAAATATCCTCCCAGTGTAAGACCTGGCTCACTGTTGTTTTCCAATTGCCTAGAATACAGAAGGATGATTTAATACCTAAGAGAGAACACCATAACACTATATAACTAAAAATACTACATAGTTCTCACAACATATAGTTTAAAAAGCTTCAGTACCTTCCATACAACAGTTCCACCTGTATGGAAGTGTCAGAAAGCAATTGACAGAGTGAGATTATCGGTAACTAAACTGTCCTACAGTAACAGAACAAAGACCAAATTTTCCCATATAATGGAGCCAATATATCTTTAAAAAAATAAAGATAACAGCATTAGTATTTCTACTTTCACACGCAAATATTCTGTATTGACTTTAAGACACATGTTAGCACTTATTCTTTCAAACAGCAGACACTGTTTCCTTTTGAAAATTCAGAGTCCTCAATCACCCTTTTCACTGGGAAGAGCATTAGTACACCAGTCAAACGAGGCCTTCGTTTTTAACTTCCCTTTGAAGTCACATTAGTAAATGCATAAAAAAATACTTTATTCCAGGTAATACCCTTCATCCTCATAATTATCTTTATAGTGATAAAAATACTTGAATCAAGAAATGAAGTAAACTCTATAATAATTATTCTAATACCTCGTGGAACCCTTGTGTTCTAATCACTGCACAACAAAATTAAAAGCCATTTACACCCTACAAAAAATTTAAAATGTAAATTTAAAAACCCCTATTTAACAGGGGTAACTATGGCCACATACAAGTTGTGCAAATGAAATAAAATTTCTCCTGAGAAGTCCCAAGACATTACTAATTGAATTTTGAATTCATTGACTTCTAACCAATCTACTTACGCCATGCTAAAGGATGGCTTTGCATCTTGATCAGTTAGAGAAGCAATAGTATGCTGAGGAAAACCTGAAGAGAAAAACATCCCATATTACCAATTTTAAACACGCAATTATTCCTTCAGTTTCTTACTGCAATGAAGAAGTTCAAAGACTATTCTATCATTAAGGCCTATCTCTTTTTTGTTGTTGGTGTTATTACAAGAGATGTGATACACACTCTTACCAGGTATCAAATTCTCCCTAAAGTTGTCTACCTACATGCACAATCAAATCCCTTACTGTATTTCCCCCAACTGAAAAAAAAAATTTCACAGACTTCACATTAACTGAAGCTCACTGGAACCCAATTTTTGCCAAACAGCTAAAATTACATGCAGTGGCACCAATGCAGAAAGAACACTGTGTCAATGTTTACTTAAAATAGTTAATAATTAAGGGGAAAATATTTTCATATGCAGCCACCAGGCGTGTATTCACCTTCCAAGTGCAGTGTATGACAGATGAGATTATACCACTTTACAGTGCATGTAATAGACACCATTCTTTCTACCGGTTATTTTTCTCAGCTCATATCAAGTGGGCAGTTAATTCTTCTGACTGCTCCTCACGCTTTGCCTATAACAAGTAAATCTCTTCAGTATTTAAATCTAAATATAAAAATACATACATTCTTTCCTGTGAAAACGAGTGGATGAAAGCGGGAAATGAGTGCTGGAATTAGAATTCCTGGTGTGGTTTAACTACAGGCTACAATTTATTGTGAAATACATCAGGAAAAGAAAAGGTGCCTAATCCATTTGTTTAAAGAACACCACAACAGTGCTCCTAACAAACATACACTACCTGGCCAAATGGATGGCTCTTACAGTCAGTTAAGCTTATAAGAGTTGCCTTCTGCAGGGGGTAAAAAACAGGGAGAAACAAAATAGGTTTTCATCCTTCATTTCTAAGCATTACATTTATACCAGTTACCATATAAGGTGTATCACTCTATTGTTTCCAACTGCAGTTGAATCGTTTGTCTCATTTAATTCTTAATTGTATTTAAAAGCTGACTATTCTGAAGGAATAACATCAAGAAAATTTGCATCTATTTAGCAAAATAGAGGTTAAAATAAAAAACAAATTGTGCAATGTCTTTATTATGCTTCAAACTATTTGTATGGCTTTAACACAAGAGATGCAAAGAAAGAAAAAGACAAGATGCACAAAAAAAAGATGTTCAAGGACTTTAACAAAACTGTATCCTACCCATTCGAATAAGGGAGCACTCGGAGGTTGAACTGGCAGGGGGAGGACTAACATGATGCATCAGCAGTTCCTTGTAATGACTTTCGTCTAAAATAACGTGGTATGTTCCTGTCACGAAGAAAGAAATGCCTTACTCTCAGATTACGAGAGGATAAGAACACACATTCTCCACATGACAGAAAATTGCTTAAGTAAAAATCCCATAATTTAGCCAACACCGTTCCTAAAACAGTCCTATTAATGCTACTGAAAATGACAAGTTTCAAAATTAACACCAGAATGTTTAATTAGATAGGAAGGCCCATAGCATTTTCTCCTCCATCACACTGTACTCATGGCTTGGCTTCGCGAACGAAGATCTGGGAAGGGCTTTTCCCACGCTCACTGCAAGCGATGAGTGCACCCTCCGGGCCTGTGCGGTGGATTTTTTAGGTGAGGCTCAGCATGTGCGGAACTGGCTCCACCCTTTACACCTGAGGTTCATCTGCCAGGGCCTAGCGAGCTTGGACGGTGACAGCGAAGTCCTTGGGTCGTAGGTTTGGTTAGAGTATCCCTCTCTCAGATGATGGATGCCTTACAGGGCTAAACGAGCTCCATCTGCCCGGGTCTGGAGTTAGAGTTGTCCTTCTCCTAGGATGGTTGCCCGAAGGCTAGTGAGCCCATCCTGCCCATGGACACACTTTGTCTGACCCTTCAGTTGAGACCTGTCTGGCCTGGGAGACCCCACTGGAGGCACATGCCACCACCAGCACAGCTCTCAACCTCACAAGGGCACACAAGCTCCTTCCCCACGGCAAGGGGGTGCCCGTGAAAGAGTCGCTGCTCTACCTCCGGACATCACAGACCCGGGCACCAGGCGGCCGGGGCCTGCCAAGAACAGGAGTCCTGGAGGGGTACACTGTACTAATGACACTGCAACAGTCACCACCGTAGTAACTGATATTAACATGTCACACTAACTTTGTTCCACATCACATAGCTTTGTATGAGGAACACCAGGTTTTAAAACATATGTATTTCTTGTCTCTAGAGATACAGCTACCAGCTGGTAATAATTTCACTACATATCGTGTATTTTGTAGATTTGGGAAACCCTTGCCTTTTCTGCCAGCACAACAGAACATTCATCCTTAAATATCAAAATGCATTAATGAATATATGACAAATTAGTTGCTTAATTTTGATTCTAAACTTGTATTAGTAGTATGACTTCTGAAATTCAAATACATACCTCCAGTTTCTCGGGCAAGTACTGTACAAACTCGAACTTCAGCACTTAGGCCGATGACAGATACTCTGATCTTAACTGCTTTTAAACACTTCAAATGGAAAAAGAAAGCATACTCAAATTCATATGCAGAACAGTGAAAGGGTAGAAAGTTCTAAATGAAAATTAACTGGCAATGACACAGAACTGCCTGGTTTTCGTCTAACACCATGGGCATTCAATGTAGTAGTCACTTCTGTACCTTAATTATATCATAGATGTTGGCTGGATCACAGGTTGTCAGACTGCTGAAGATCACCAAAACCTCTCTGCTTGTATGTCCTGGCATGTGCCTAAAGAAAATATATAGTTAATTTACTTCTGTATGCTATGCTAATTGTATGCTGAAGTTTCCAAGGACTTTAATGTACTCAAGTCAGAAGACAACATGACATGGAGTCCTCTACACGTTCTAAAAGACTATGGTAAGATCATTCTCTGAGGAAACCAGAGGTTGACCTTTCAAAAGCTTAACCTTTCCAGTATCTAAAATACCGTATTTGATTGTGTAGTTGTTACCTGATTGTTTGCTGTAATGCTCCCATTATCCCTGTACTTCATTCTTGCTCTCACAGGTAAAATTTACCTTAAAACTGGCAACACTGCAGTAAGTCTGACTGACCTCTTAAAATAAAAACCTCTAATCAGTTTGTAGATGTAAATCCATTACTTTTAACTACTGTCTTTTAAATTCGTAGAGGAAAACTTTCTTCCAACCAGTCATTCAGGTAAGTTTTTATGACATTGACTACTAGCTTTGTTCTGTCAGTGTTTCTAGCTGTAATTACTTGCTAAGACAGTCTTTCACAAACATTTATCTCATCTGAATACTTCACACAGCAAAAAAGATTTAAAATCTATCCTCCTTGAAAATTTTCCTTTCTGAAGTATGCCAAAACTCCCAACAGATTACTGTGATTGAATGCTGTTTCTTTTCCTATTCCTTATCATCATTAACCTCTAACTCTGCCTCCTCTCATATCTTAGCCCTCTAGTAAAAAGTAACTGCAGGGTCTTTCATCACCATATCCATACACAACATAAAATAATCTGCTTTGCTTTAAAATGTTGTTTTTTATATGCAGCACACCTCTAAATAGAAGCGTCTTGTGTTAGAAAATAAACTTCTGCACCACTAGCATATTTAACTTCATAACAGCTTGTACTGTAAGAGGACATAACCCTGCCTTTTAAAGACTCAGGGCAGCATGATGCAAGACGCTACTTGCAAAAAATATTGTATTTCTGGAAGGGCAGAAACAGAGTCAGCATTATACTGATTATGGAAGACAAAAACCCTCCATGTATATACTAACTTTAAAGTCTGCATGGCCAAATTTAGGGAATTATATAGAGATGGCTCTCCACTGCAGTTCATATCCACTGCTTTCTTCAGAGCAGTTACGTGTTTTTTTGAGTTACCTGTAAGTGAAAAAAAATTCACTTGAAACAACAAGTTAGAAGAATTGAAATATTTAAACTATGTATTTAATGAAGTCTACAACAGTTTTCAAACTGTGACTTCTAACTGTTTCTCCTTAGAAACTGACCTCTTGATCAAAAGGTAGAAAGCAATGAAAAACTCTATTAAGAGAAAGGCACTCGATCGACAGAAACTTTAAAAAGTCAGGAAAGAATAAAGTCACTGTTGTGTATCACTAAGCACTTAACATGAGTGCAAAGCGTCTCACAAAGTGTTTCGAAAGAGAGTTTAGCTGTAGTTTCTGTTATCCTCACAGTACTGTTCAAGGATTGACTGATCCTCAAAATCCTCAGTAAAGCTGCTTCCGTTTTACAGATGAATGAAGAGGAAGAAATTAAGAATTAGTCTCTGAAGCCAGGTGGATTGCTAGTGACAGAAGGCAACTGCCAAAGACACCTCTCTTCTTAACATCCAGTCAGATCTCACTGAACACACAGATGCCATAAAATACAAAAGTAACAAACAGCGTGAGAAATTAACTTAGGGGAAACAGAACATATTTTACTTGCAATCTGGATACGCCTTGATCCTGAATAAGCATGCAATGACAAATCTAGACCAAACCAGACCAAAATAAAGGCTTCAGTTTCAGGTAACTTGAAACAAATTCTCTTTTAAATGAAAATATGATGTTAATGGTATTTCACTTTCAGCAGTGTCATCCAGGTGGAACTTAGAACATCAACATGACAGATGAAAATGCCTCCAATTTAAAAAAAATATACTACCTCCCTACCTGAAAGTTCTGTCATTTTTTCAGCTCTTTTACTCTTGGTTACAATTAAGCCAATCTGGAGAAGGAGAAAAGAAGAAAAAGCTTCTTAGCTTAAAAGTTTAAAAATAAGTTGATTTACAGTTATTGCGAGATTTTGCCTAATACTTCTTTATGGATCAGAATTACCTAATTATACAAGTCTTCTTCTAAGTGTAAACAACAGCAGTAAAACACTATGCATCAGTTAACATATATTCCTGTATTTCCAGCACTCCTGCCACAAGGTACAAAAAGAAATACAAAATTCTAAACGTCTAAAAAAAAATATAATCACGCCTTATGTGTTAGAATTCCTGATCAGGAAACAAGGAACAGATGGGGGTCTTATTTTCATCAGTTCAGGGAGAAAGAAGAATTTCACCAGACCGATGAGTAAGGGATGGGAAGGAACACAGCAGCTGAAAACAGTTTGCTAGATAGTGCTAAAACTAAATCTAACTTTTAAAATAGTTTTCAGTTACTTGTTTCTTGCATGGTTATACATACCTGGCTAATAGGATTTTGGTCAAAGTACTCTTCAACAAAATATTCCAATAACTATAAATAAAAATTAAGTCCATTAAAAATAAAATACTGGTTTATTCCACATGCATTAAGTAGGTGGTATTTGCAAAACATCCATTATAACTAAAATTAAAAAAAATAAAGTTGGGGAAAAAAAAATGTGGGGGAATGAGCCCTTCCTTTCCATTCCCCTTTCACCCTAGCGCTTCCACCCTTCTTCCTTCTGCATCACCAATGCCATGTGAATTTCACAGACTAGCCATCCTTCTATTCACTTTGTGCAGTAAAGTTCTAGATTACTGGGGTCCAAACAGAGGTTTACAGTACACCAAAAATCACTCATCAGTACAAAATCATCAAACCCCAGGATTTCAATGCTTAGCGTTGTTAGAGAAGACCATACAGTACAGCTAAGATGCACAGCTAAGGTCCTCCACAGTATGAAGTCAATCCAATTCAACACCCCGCTAGCATCTATCCAAAACAGAATTAATCAAAACACAACCGTAAGTAAAAAAAAAATTCTAGATGCATCATGAAAGTGCATTTGCTGTTCTTTCATCCCTTACTATGGGCAACGCTTCAGCTTAATTTCCACATACTTTTCATAATGTGTCTTTCTGTAATATGTCCTTGCAAAGTGTTTCTACTGTACAGAAGTACTTGTGCAAGACAAACTAATGTCACACATTATTTTGCTACTCAAAAAACAGGAAAATTACAGACTAGCGACAAACAAGGGAAAAAAAAAGCAGGGATGAGAGGCGAGATGAAGCATGTAATCTCACCTCACGAGTCTGCCATTCTTTTAAATGCAGAATGGAACCGGTTTACAGAGTAACAGCTGATTAATAAGAGAAAACATCTCAGTGTAGAAATACCTTCAAAGTGCAAGTAAGTCTGTTCGGTTTTAAATCCTGGTCCTCCATAGTTCTTGATCCATCAACAACCACGTACAGGTGACGCATCTGCATTTTCAGCATATTGATAATCATTCACACAATGGGTATTTAAATGAAATCTTCACTATTCCAGTTACTTTAAAAGGAACTACTTCCTCCCTCAAAAAGGGAAAATTCAGTTTACTGAGTCACGCAATCCACTTTTCCTCCAAAATGAAAAAAAGACTATCTTGAAAAATGCACAGTTCTTTCACTTTCACGATATGCTACAAAAAATATGCATAGTTGGCACCTTTACCTCTTCATCTGCATTGTATAAAGTAATACTGTTATTTAGAACTCATTTAAATCACACCCATTTTTCACATGAAGGAAAAATGACAGAGCAAGCATGTGTGATCTGACTGCTGTTGCAAAACACACCCTGGTACAGCCAACACGCCAAACCTCCACCCCTGAATACTCACGCTTCACACCCCACAGTGCCAACGAACAAATAATGTTCTAAAAAGAAAAAAAGTTCGGTGGAAAACCCAAGCTTTGGTCTCAAGCACACAAAAAGCCATTAAAAGTGCATTTCAGATTGAGCACATCACCTCTGTTCAAACTGTTCTGGTCTCAGGACTGACAAAGGTTTAGACATTAACATACCATTCCAAGTCGAACTTGTCCATGGTGCTCGTAGAGTCTAATAAAACACAGAAGGATTTAAGTAAGATGAAAATGAATGAAAGGCTCCTAAAACAAAAGTACAGAACAAAGCTAACACTAGATTTCTGGCAAATATGAAGAAGCAACAAACCACAGGCACTTATTGACACTGAAAAAACCAGGCAACTCAATTACAGGGATTTCATGTCTCTCAGAAAACAAACAAAACCTATTTCTTACCATTGGTTTTAATGGAACTATACAATTTTATCCAAATTTAAATATTTTTAAAATAATCTGAAATAAATCAAACCTACATTTTATCTAGAATTTTTTATGACAATTTGAAACACACTATTTGGAGCCAGGATACCAAAACCCAACTTGAAGCATGATTCGCACATTAAAAAAATGTTGAAGGATTTTCTCCAAGCAGTGCAGACAGCAACTGCTGCACTCTGCAGTGTTTTTCACCAGATCAAGCTCTCACCTCTTTAGCCAGTGTGCATGTGGGCTACCTAGCCTGTATACGCTCAGTCTTCAGATTGAAGATAAAAATAAATGTTAGCGGTTTTTTTCTGGCGCTATTAACAAGTAGCAGGTAAGAAGCAAGCATGTGGACCGCTGAAGGGGTAGGGACACAAAAACATCCTGCGGTCATGCTGACATGCTTATTCAACCTGGAGGACCCGGTTTCAGAATGATCACGTCCTTATAACTGAACAAACCAGTGTTATTAGCAGGCTCGTGGCAACACATACTACCTTTTCCTCTTTGCCTTGAAAAGAATGTCCTCGATGGTCGCTTTCAGCGATCCCGATTCATCTTCTTTCAGAATTTCCCTATGTAAAACAGACTGTTACTTGAGCAGAAGGGAGATGTCTCTCATCTTTCGCCAGTAAGACAGGGAGGGGAAAGCAAAGCCCACCATGTTCTTTCATAGCCTCCTTCCCAGCGCTTGGTCCGCTCGGGTTCGTCGTCCATCTCCGCGGCCTCGCTCTGCCGCTGCGGCGGACAGCGACAGCCGCGTTCCCGACTGCACCGACAGCAGC
>NW_010423883.1:27055-28896 GCF_000710305.1 Buceros rhinoceros silvestris | reverse complement strand
GGGGAGGGTGGGGGGAAAGTGGAGGGTGCCAGTAGTCAGATGTCCGAAGGGCTGAGATCCAAGAGGGCAGGAGGGCAAAGAGGCAAAGACGCAAAGAGTCGGGAGGCAAAGGGGCAGGGAGTGCACAGGGACAGAGATGTGAGGAGCGGGGATGCAGAGGGGAGGGATGGGAAAAGGCAGAGATGCGAAGGGGGCAGAAAGGCAAAGGGGAGGGCTGTAAATGAGAGAGGTGCAAAGGGGGAGGTGAAAAGGGAGGGATACAAAGGGGAGGGATGCAAAGGCAGAGTTGTGAAGAGGAGGAACGCAAAGGGAAGAGGTGGACAGGACAGAGAGTGCAAAGAGGCAAGATATAGCAGAGCAGAGCAAACACACCCCGGGGCGAGGGCGGCTGCTGCCGGACGTCCCCTGGCGCCGGGGTGGGCACTGGCGGCATCCAGGGCTCTGGGAGGGGAAGGGCTGGCTCGTAGGGTGCTGGAAGTGCGAGGGTCCCAGTGGGGCAGGGGGCTATGCACAGCTCCTGCTGGGAAAGAGGAGCCTGGGAAACTGAAGCTTGTCACTCCGGTCACCCATTTTTCCCACTTCAGATGAGGATGAAGAAAAACTTGCAAGAGGAGGAGAGCGGATCTTCCTAGCAGCCTGCAACCTTTTCTTAAAATGCATCTGGTGAGCAAGGTCTCTAAAAAGCCAGGTCTAGATACATTTTTGCTTCCCTCTGTTGTCTTCTAGAACTGGCTGAGGCGGCTTCAGGCTTCTCCAGTTTTTTGGCAGATGGCTCAGAGACTGACCCTCTCCCTGCATATACACGAACCGCTGTGGAGCTTCTCCTGAGGAACCCTGGAGGCCCCGCGCCACTCACAGCCCAAAATAGCCTCTTTCTATTTCAGTATTCTCCCTTTCCCACATCTGATCTCGCTGGGGATAGAAGAGTCAGGAACGGGCATGGGATGCGGGATGCTTAAAAATTCGCTATAACATGAATATCATAGACACATGGTCCCAGTTAAATCTCTCCCTCACTGTGATGGTTACTAAAAGTTTGATAGCATGTCCTGGCTGGTTCCCTTAAGCTCATCCTCCACCTGTCTGTCTCCATCTGCCTCTCCAGTCCTCTACAAAGACTCTTGGGAGCAGGAGATGACTTTTTGTACCATGTTTGTGCTGTGCCCGGTGTAGGAGGGTCCTGATGCACGGCTGGCGTTCAAAATGATGTGCACAATAATGAATTATCATTTAAATAATGAGCCAACTTCATGACAGTGAGATGAGACTTCTGTGACAAGTGTCTCTCTCTGGAATAGTTCCATCAGACTCAGCTGTGTGCTGAAGACTTTAACAAAGGTAATATTCATTTTTCATGATGGCATGGTCCTACAATATATTTCGTCACAGCTTTACGGAAGAACAGTGAAGTTGGCTCTTGCTAAAACAGAAAAAGATATTTTTTCCTAACAAAAACTACAGAATGACAGATAGAGCTTTTCTAACTTTTTTTTTTAAATATATATATATAGTCTGTTTCTTGAAGATCAACAATTGCTTACAACTTTCAGGAAAAAAGCTTGAAAGACAGTCCTGAAAAAAATTTTTTTTGGAAAAATATATCCTCAGGAAATCCGAACAGACCAACTACTCAGTGGTTTTTTAATGTTAAACATCAGGGAAAACTGCTTTTGCTTTGGAAACTGAAGGGACTAAACTGTAGTAGAGAAGAGTTCGGGGCCTTATTCACTAGTTTTTAGATAATAATAACTAAGGAGAAAACCAAAGAATTGAGGTTGATGTTGATTTCAGATAAAGCTGAGGCAGTCCTGGAGGTATTTCATGCAATCCAGTGTACATGG
>NW_010423883.1:20607-26880 GCF_000710305.1 Buceros rhinoceros silvestris | reverse complement strand
GCTGAGACATGGTGCTTTGAGATGTTGGGTAAGACATGGGGGTGATGTGAAAAGAGAGAGAAGTGCTGCAAGTGATGGGAGAGATGTTCAGCTCATCCAAGGTGGTTTCTCCACATCTCTCCATAAGACATGTCTCGTGTGACAGGCATCAGAGCCTGGTGGCTTCAGCAACATGAATCTTGCATTGGGGGTTGGCAGCAACATACAGGTGTGTTCTTACTCCATCACTGCTGCTGAGAACCAAGACCACCAAGAAGTGATGAGACGTTTGCAACCGTAGACTGGCTGGGTTTGTCCTGGGAACCAAATTCTTAGCTTGTGTGAAACACAATTGCTATTTCTTCTGTGTATACATATGAGATTGGTATCTTCTGAGTAGAAGAGTCTCATATTTAAGCTTCATCTCTGTTTACTGTGTGTAGCAAGTGAGTAATGGTCAACTGTCCTCAAACAACTTTGGAAATACCTAATTTAAGTTGTGATCTGTTCTGTTATTCGCATTTCAGTAGGCCACCACGTAGCTGAGATGGAGGACAGGGTGAGAAAGGGAGGCACACAGGCAGCTCACACCGAAAATATGGATGCATCTTTCCTTAATGCTACTGTTAACGCTCCAAATTAAACTTCTATTTGGTAAAAGTGCTTGAATCGGTGAGCCATCTCAGAAAACACAACGGCATTTGCTGGCGTGCTCTGGCTTTGGGTGATGCTCTCCAACTCTCTTTTCAATGGTGATTACTGGAGTGTGGGAGCAAGTAATTAATGTTCTTTGGAATTTCTCTATCGTCCTGTGGAGTGGTCATGTTGGTGTTTTGAGGATACAGCAGGAGTCCGTGGAGCTGACTTCAGAGCTGAATGACCTGAAAGGAGATCTTGGCCATGACTTGGAGCGGACACAGTAAGTAGGCAAGTCTTTGCATAAAAATAAACTGCCTCTCACTTGAGAGTGCCTGATTTCCTTGTTCTCTTCCATTTATGTTTGCTGGTGCTGTGCCCAGTGTCATTGTAAGGGCTCAGCGTGGCTGGTCTTCTCCTGTGCCCTCTGTGAGGTGTCCCCAGCCGAGATCTCTCCCTGTCAGGAGGCTCTCTGGAGATTGATCAGTGCGTAACCTTTCCTTCCCATCCCGACAAGCTGGTGCCTTGAGCTATTTGCTGTTTGAGTTCTTTAGCAACTTTCAGATCAGTATTTCAGTAAAGAACTAGAACCTTCTATGCTCAGATTGCAGTGATTGATGTGATTTCGCTTTTAAATTTCTCTCTGCAGAAGCACCACCAATTATCTTCTCTCTTCCTTCATTTCCAAGGTAGTGAAAAGTAGCAGGAGCACCTGAATCCATTCCAGGAGCCCTTTCTCTTCCAGCTCTGGATAACAAGGAATTAGGCACTCGAAGTAAGGATTTAGAAACTCTCCCTGGAGACCACATCCTTCAGATCTGTGTTTGCTGTTTCTCTGCAGGGATCCACCAGCCCATCTGAGACGTTCTCCAGTGCAGTATGAATACTGCTGCGCTGTGGACTCAGCGTGGGTCTGACAAGTGTTGTAGCCAAAACCAGCTAATCAGAGGAGCACCAGTAGAGTGAATTACCGCTCAGGCTGCACTTTCAGCCACTCGCACACGTGCCACAGTTATTCATTCACTTCCTCTGCTTAGATAGTCTTGTACGCTTTGAGACAGGTGCTCTTCCTTTTCTTCCACACACCTTTACAGATATTTAAACCAAAGGTTTGTCCCTCCGGGCTGTGACATTTTCTTTGCTGTTTCTGTGATTTAAGCCTTCTAATAAAACATAGCTCTGCTCTGCCTCTCTCTTTGCCTTTAAAGTATTGACAGAGTTGAGCGTTAGTCCAGGTATCAAAGAAGAGAGCACGGCACTCGGAGTCTGGCTGCCTTTCTGATGGGTGTAGGTGATCTGAAACCTCAGCCCAGCTGTCTTTTATTTATATATCTGCAATGATCCCTTTGTAGTCCAGGGTACAAAATATCAATCCCAGATTTCTTTCCCCTGCCCACATCTCTTTAAACTGGGCAACCTACAAAGATGAATATTCGGCTGTGTTAGTGTCCCCACACGAAGAGATGTTTTTGTCAGCTTCTTCTGTCTATGCTTCTCTAATTTGAGTCATTCTTCTCATAGTTCGACATCTGGCCCATCATATTTAACTCTTTTTGTACCAATGTCTCAGCTGGGTGATTCCTATTCTAAAAAGTCATATAGCCTGGCCAAAGTTCCCTGTAGCTCTTTATGTTTCTTTCTTTTGAAAAGTAATCATGAGTGTGAAGAAACAGGATCTCTCTTTGGGGATCTGCTGAAAATACACTGCTGTCTCAAAGCGTTTGCAAAGATTTACTTTACACACAGCAGTAAAAAGACTTTCTGTAATATCATTTGGAATTTGAGTGGAAAAGTGAGCAGAAGGATAAAAGAGTTGGTACTGATGGAGCTCTTTGCTTACACCTTCATTGTATCTTTCTGTCTTTTCATGGCCCCTTCCTCACTGTCCATCTTCCCTATCCTGTCCTCACTGTGCCCACAGGGTCCTACTCTCCTCTCGCTCTGCCCTGATCGCTGACAAATCTCACCATTTAAATGCAGTTTCTTTTGGATATGGACTTCTGTCCTGTTCAGTGTGTCCTCCTACACAAACTCCTGACTCCCTGACATCTGGGGACATCTGGCCCTCATCTCAGACCCATCATAGCTGAAGGGAACTGTTACTGTCATTCCAAGTGACCCTTTCTCCATCACTGACACTATAACCTCCTCTTATCCATCACTCGAGCTTACAACCTGGATGTCATCCTCACCTTAGACTTTCCTCTCTATTCTCAAAGTTGTGTAGACGGTTTCCTTGTAGCTTCTCCCAGATGTGCCTTACCTACTGTTCATGCAACAAAGATGCTGTGCAGGCTCTTTCCTCGCATGTCTTGAGTCCTGCGGCATCTTTTTCTGGGCAGACTCAGCCTTGGCCCACCACTGCCTACCCAACTTGTTGCTACACAGACTGTTCTTCCAGCTCATCACTCCTCATCACGTTCATCACCCATTTTTAGCTGGCCTCCCTTGGCTACCCACATCCACACCTTGCTTCATGCCACGCTCTTACAGAAGAGTTCTGAGGCAAGAACCTCCTCAGCTGTCCATTTCTGCAGGACCTAATTCATGAGCCATGACTGCAGGACCAAGAATAAGAATAGCAACAACACGCAAGATGATTCCAGCCTGAGTCAGCAGAGGCCAGAAGCTGCTGCACTCAGAAGTCTGTTCATAAATCAATGAGAAATGTGCTGTCTGAGCGTAGCTCCCAGTAGACACACATCTGCATAACACATACCACTGACATAACTGGCGATGGGAAAAATATCTAAACATATCATTCCCACAGCTGTGGGGGAATGAATAAAGACGTCTAATTCCCCTGTCCCTCGGGTGAACCCTGGTCCAGGTAAATGCACTTCTTATAAAGTAGAGGTTTTAGAGGCAGAGACCATTAGGAAATTCTGATAAGACCATACTGGCTGGAAGATGTCACCCGGGGACTCCTGTGCCAGGATCATAACGAAATTTAGAAGCAGAAAGCAGAAGACATGCAACCCGCACTTTAAAATCTCAGAGGATGGATAGACAGGCTTATCCCTTGGTGAGCTGTTCCAGTGCTAAAATGCACGTTTTCACATTCGGGATTTGCCCAGCTTCAGCTGCCAGTCTTGGGATCATGTTGTGCTGTTGTCTGCTATGTGAAAAAAAGAATATTCTTATTAGAAATCCTCACCTGGTTTTGGCATTTATGATCCACCAATCAAGCACTCCCTTGAATAGACTGAAGACAATCTCTTTTGCTTGGTGATCAGACTATCGGTCACTGTTGCAGTTTGACTGCCCCAGATTTTCAACATCCTTCTCTCCTGCACAGACCAGAGATGAACTCTGGATTGTAGAGATTGGTCTCCAAAGAGCGAGGGAGAAGGCAGCACCACCACTCCTCTTTGGTTTTCTGCTCCTTTATCCAAGAACCACATTTATTCCGCTGGTCAGCAGTACACAAGTATGGGGTAATTTCAGTTGCTTTTCTGAAGAAAAATTGTATGGCCAAATTACAATTTGAACTTTAATCCTAGCCTGGTTTGGGGCTAGAGCAATCACCCCTCCAGCACCCAGTCACTCACACTGGGTGTCTTCAGCTGCAGGATCACAGGGGAGTGATGAAGAAAGTCATCATGTACGTGCCTAAGTCCTAATGGCAGTGCAGGACTTTGGCTTCTTGTTTGGAAATAAGAATACAGAGATCTGAAATGTTCTGCCTTTGCTTTAATAGCTGAAGTTTTCTGGATTTATACCCTGTCCCTCTTATGTTTTCAATGAGTTGAATCTCAGCTGGAGGTAACATGTTTGACATTGTCATCCTCTAAAGTAAGTTCAGTGCTGCTGAATGGCAACAGATTGCCAGGGCTGACTTCTCCCTGTGTCCCTGCAGAAGAGCAGCATGGGAAACAGAGCAAACCTGAGCTGGGGAACAGGCTGACTTTCAGAAGAGCCAAGACAATCCCAAACCAACGCCAACTCTGAGTGCAGAGATGATGTGCAGGTAGATAGAGCAAAGGCAGGTCATCAGAGACAACATCTCTCCCTGTGCAGACTTCCAGTCTGGAGGAACTGCTTTACCTTTCCTTCATCACTCAGAAACCAGCATCTGACCTCAGAGGATCTTGTGGAGAGGCTGTATAGTAACGAGAATCATGATCTTGTGCTCACTCTCATTACTGACTGAGCAGCAATGGACGGGTGTGTTCAGGAGGTTGCATGGCCCTGACTTGGGATAGTCCCACGCAGACCAACATTTCTTCCTGCAGTTTGCACGGATAAAAAGGGGAGAAAGGCAGCTTATAATGAGAGAACTTGGCACCCTGTATAGTTAATGCAGTTGACCTCACACTCTGCTCAGTTTTCACAACTGGGTTTTTGCTCTGATGAGTTAATTCCCTTTGATGTCCCTTCTGTCCCTTCCCTGTTTTCACTGAGCCTAAAATAACCCAACTGTCCATCTTGCTTATGGAATTACTGAACTTTTAAGAGAACACAAAGTGCTCTCACATGAGGATTTGGGATTAAATCTCTCTTGTTTATGTTAAACATAACATCTTAATTCTTCCACTGCTGGAGGGCAAATGAGTTTCCACAACCCCAAAGAAACCTGCTTTCAAGCCCTATAGCAAAGGTCAGTGCGATTTGTCTCTCATTACATACGTTCTTTCCGGTAAAGTTGTCTCATGGTATATGACAGTTCTCTTACAAAACACCTTTATGCAATTTAAAGCATTTTTACTTAAATATTTTCCATTGTAAGACAAGATATGCTTATTTTTCTGCACATTTCTCTTCTCTCAAACCATGCTAATCAGTGGAGTACTTGATTTTTTTTTTTTTTTCCAGGAATATGGTAAGGAACACAACTGCCTGCCATCCACGTCTCATCCAACACCTAAGGAGCTCTGGATTTGGTGGGGGAAATGCCACGGAAGCTGACAGTTCCCTGAACTGGGTTTGACTCCAGCTTCCTGGCTCTAGGAGTAAGTGTGCTTTGTGTACATCTGTGCGTGCACTTCTGGAGGGGCAGACCCGTGGGAAAAGGGGGTAAGGCAGCACAGATTACTGAGTGGTAGATTACTGTAGACTACTACAGGTGTGACAAATGCTTCTGTACAACGTGAAGTCCCATAGATGAAGAGAATAAGCAACAACATGAAGGATGAGGCAGACACAGCAACGCAGAGCCCAGGAGAAAAACAGAGACTGTGGGGGAAAGGCAGAAGAATAGGGAGAAAAGGCAAGAAAAGACTCAGGACAGGAAGAAGGGCAGTTGAGGGAAGAAACTGGTCAAGGAAAATTTTAGGCAAAGAAGGAGTGAAGGAAAGCGCTAAGAAGTTTTGAATTTAACTTATTGAACTTCATATGGTAAAACTATTGAAATAAGGACAGGAATGGGGTGGGGGGAAGAGCTGTTGCTCTTTAGAATAGGGAGAAAAGGCAAGAAAAGACTCAGGACAGGAAGAAGGGCAGTTGAGGGAAGAAACTGGTCAAGGAAAATTTTAGGCAAAGAAGGAGTGAAGGAAAGCGCTAAGAAGTTTTGAATTTAACTTATTGAACTTCATATGGTAAAACTATTGAAATAAGGACAGGAATGGGGTGGGGGGAAGAGCTGTTGCTCTTTAGAATCCTAAGCTTTTTTTTTTTTTTTTTTTAATTGAGCACTGTTTACGGGTGCCGGGGGAAAAA
>NW_010423883.1:18228-20549 GCF_000710305.1 Buceros rhinoceros silvestris | reverse complement strand
GTAAGTGAGCACTGCTTGCAGGTGTCCGGTGTAAAACACCATCAGAGACACCTGCACTTCCCCACAGGGGCTGTCAGCCCTTCTGTAAAAGCAGCTTTCGCTCGGCAGTCTCACTGCAGCCAGCTTGCGCTGCCTCCTGTCCTACAGAAAGCCGGGGTTCACTTGAGTGTCATGACCTGCCTCCTGGCTGGTCCCCATGCTCCAGACCTGCCTGCAGCCAGATTGCTGCTCTCCTTCATCTGGAGACACCCCCTCCACAGCCCCACCATCACCTGCTCTTCTGTCTCATGAGCATCCCTGCATCTACTTCCATTTCTGGACCACGTAAATGAAGCATGAAAATGAGGTACCAAGAGAAGGAGAGACATGGGGTTTCTTGTCTGGGATGGCTTTATAAGCTGTGTCCTGGATAGTGGGAGCTCACAGCCTTCCAACCAATATCCACCAACACTCACATGAGATGTGCCCACATGTGATTCCTCACAGTCCACCTATTCCCCAACCACCAGAGAGCCAGTTTCTCTCCTTAACTGCTACTGAGGATGCATCAAACCATGTGAGGTCGACAAACCTCACAAAATGGCTCAACGTCCTGCTCCATTAGTGTACGAGCTCTGTGTTTTCCTGTGTCTTCAGTAGGTCTTGTTCTTCTCTGGTATGCTTTTGAATAGGGCTTTCCAGGTCTTTGACACAGAGGCAGCATTCACAGAGGAGCTGACATGAAAGCACATTCCCCCCTGCCATTGTGCAGGAGTATTATCTGGATTTTAGAAATTGCCCTCAGCACAGGATAAAAACCCCACACTTAACCCTGTGAGTTATCCCAAGCACGTGGCCAAGGTAGTGAAACAGGCTCTGATCCAGCTTCCCCACCAGAGATTCCTCCCTCCTCTCATGGCAATCAGCTGTCTTGTTGTTGAGCAAAACTGTCCTCCTGACACAGGGGAATTTCTTCCCCCAGGAGATGGGTTAGCAATGCCACTACTGTTCATAGAGTATTCACTTCAACGCTGGTGATGAAGGCCATGCAGCTGATGGTGTTGGTCATCTAGTCCTGTTCCCAACCTCCTTGGCAATGAGATGCTCCCTCCCATGATCAGTGTTACCAAGGAGGAAACACCTCAGCTTCTGAACCTGCCTTGGCTCAGTGAAACGCATCCATGCAGCTTGCTGATAACCCATGGGGAGAGGCTGACTGCTGTGCTGCTGAGCAGTAGATCAGTGCCTCTGCTCGCACACAGCTGCCAGCACAAGGTCATATGTCAAGGCCAGGACAGCTGTCCCCTGGCCACCACTTCAGGGGCTGAAGTGGTGTTGGAGCCAGTGAAGACAAAATCCAGCAGCAGCCGAAGCAAATGGTTTTCTGGATTATATCGCTTATCAGAAAAACTGCCCAGCTCCTCCTTGGATTGCATTAACTGTTTGGGCTGCAACATCATGTTTTGCAAGTTTATCCTGAGTAGATTTCTGTGGAAAATGTTTCAATGGTCTCTTCAGTAGGGAAGGCTAAAGAGCAATGACTTGTTTTGCTTGTGTTGAAGACTCTGTTCCTATGAGTAGAGGCAAGACCATCATACATGGCTGAAAGGTGGAGATGAAGAAGGGGATGGACTGGAAGGATCAGATTTGGGGACAAAAATCCAGGACTGGTAGGTCACATAGGTACCTTCTTCTTACTACATAAATGGATTGTGAATTCACATCCATTAAAATGTTTGTGGCACTCAGACAACGTGGAGACAAGAACAACGCATCACCGAAAAGCACATATAGGTGTTAATAGTTCTGTCTCTCAAGTTCTGCCTCTCAAATCCCCCAGGATTCAAGGACAGGGGATTTCAGGACATTCGCACACAGAGCAGCAAAGATAAAACATAACTACCCTCTAGGAGGGCACAGTCCGAACTGCCGCTCAGGGCGCACCACCCTGAACAAAGGCTTAGGAGACAGCAGATGTTCTTGTGCTACTGAAGATCTGCCATTACTCATTTGCGTCCTGTGCCTGTAGCACTGGTGACACACCAGGAAAGATCTTCTCTGCTGTTCCTATCTCCAGTGCAATAGCTAGAGAAGAGCCGCCTTCGGCAGACACCCTGCTAAAAACCCTGCTGTGCAGAGGCTTGCCCGAGCTGGAGCTGGGCACAGGCACAGCCCGAGGTCTTGCAGGAGGCTGAAACGCTTAGGAGGCGCTTTCACAACTTCACCCAAAGAATTTCTCCTCACTACTTGGAGAGTCATCCCATTCCAGGAGTTAGTGGGAATAAGAGCACAGAGTCACTTGCAGCCCCTCCATCCTCTTGCTGTGAGTTCACTGCTGCGGT
>NW_010423883.1:0-18167 GCF_000710305.1 Buceros rhinoceros silvestris | reverse complement strand
GTGAGGTCAGTGTGCCGGTTCGGCTCCGGGCCTTGTCTGCTGCACAGGTGATAACACAACCACAACGGGAAGGAAAATACCTCTTTCACAGAGATGTCTGTAATCTCCAGTTCTGATTAAATATATCCCCACTGCTAGGAACAGCTGTGAAAGACTTTTTTTTCTTTTCCTTTTTCAAGTGTGATGCATTTCTCCTCTTTACCACCCCCTCATGAAGGGGAGAAGAAGAGCATCGGATAAAAGTCTTGCTCCAGGGCAAGAAAAAATCCAAACTGCAGCTTTGCATAAATCTGTCACTTTGATTCACCTGAGAACAACTGCAAACTTGAAAAATGGAACAGTGAAGCAGGCACAGGTCTTAACTCCTTGGTTTTTAATTGGTAAAAAAAAAAAAAAAAAACAGGGAGAAGTTGCCGTGAACAGCTCCCAGAACATGGTTTCTTTCTTCACGCTTCATTAGCTCTTCCAGGTCTATCTCTGTGTCGATAAAAATCTTGTTTCTACACCAGAAAGGAAACAGGGAAATAGTCCTGTATCAATATCTGCTGCAAAATCCACATTAACCGCCCTTTGCTGCTTCTGCTGTTTTGTTCTCTCTCTGGAACGCTTTGTGAGAGGTTTTTGCTCTCTTTCTCACTTTTAAATGCTAATGCATCAAAGATTTGCTGGCTTTGGCTGGGGGGTGGGATGGCAGCCTCTGAGGAGGCTCAGTGATGTCTTTCACCCCAGGGTCAGCTTTGTATCCTGCATTAAATTTGGCTCTTTTACTTGAAACAAAGGAACACTGTTGTTACAAACATTTCCACTCTCCTTGGCCGAGCACTCTTTAACACTTCAGCAACAAGCGGCCAGAATTTGCTCCAGCGAGCAGAGGAGGCCATGGGGGCCGAGTTCGTCTTTGCGGGGACCCACCACTGCGATGCGCTGGTTGCACCCTGGGAAGACTGACCACTCTGAGGAAGCCCGGAGGCAGGAGCTGCCCAGAGACTAAGGTCTTCTGCAATGGGAGACCTTACTGGGGTCAATCAGTACTTAAAGGGGACCTATAAGGAAGATGGGGACAAGCTTTTTAGCAGGAGCTGTTGTGACAGAGGATGGGGAGATGGTTTGAAACTAAAAGAAGGGAGTTTTAGACTATATATAAGGAAGAATTTTTTTATGCTGAATGTGGTGAGACCCTGGCCAAGGTTGCCCAGAGAGGTGGTAGAAGCCCCTTCCCTAGAACCATTCCAGGTCAGGTTGTTTGGGGCTCTGAGAAACCAGCTCTAGTTGGAGAAGTCCCTGCTCACTGCAGGGGGGCTGGACTGGATGACATTTGAGGTCGCTCCCAATCCAACCCATTCTGTTTCTGTGATTCTATGATTCTAAGATGGATGGAAGGAAGAAGAACCATCCAAATCAGGGGGCTGTGGCAGAGGCCCCCATGCGAGCAGAGATGGCACAGGCACCCCTTGCCCTACCTGGGGCTCCTCTTACCCCCCACCCCAGCCACCCTACACAGACCTTGGCTGGCTGCAGCCCAGCTCCCCACCCCTACCTTTGTCCCTTAATCCTTCATGGTCTTATTAAGTAGGAGGTCTTTTCCTTAAAGCTCCATTGTAAAGAAGGAAATTGCTTTTGCCACTGTGGTCCCAAGGGCTGTACACTTCTCAGGCAATTAGACCTTCATCAGGATCTATGCTGCAGAGATAAGGCTGGCTGAGTATGTGTTGGCTGACACAGACTGACAGACATAGAGCTTAAATAATGTAAGTGAAATGTTTCGAAATACTTTTTTCCTGCTTTTGGGGATGTTTTGTGTGTTTGTGTGTTTGTTTGAAGTCCTTTCCCTGTTAATCAGTGAAACTATATTTGCAGTAAATGAAGTGAAAATATTTAGGACTGTGTTAGGTACCACCACTCCCAGTGTCTAGGCCTGGCAAGCAGCTCTCTCCAGGCACGATGGACTTGGTGACCACTCCTCTCCTGTGACTGTCACGGGAGCACAATCTAACGAGACTGGAGAGCCCACCAGATTGCTCACCGCTTTCTTGCACTGAACCACCCCTGGAGCCAGGAGACCTGGCTCTTGCTCTGACATCAGGGGAAGCCACCCACACCAGGAAAGCTCTAATCCTACTCAGCTATAATCTGAGAGTATACGGAAAGTGGTTTATCCACCGAGATAGTTTTGCGTTTTGGCACTGTGCTGCTTGTGTTGGAAGCCAAATTAATAATAAGATTTGGCCAAGTTCTGCATAGGTTGAAACCTGACTTTTGGCTCAGCTTCTGTATGACAAAGGGCAAGATTTCAGCGTTCCCATCAGCAGCTTTGTTTCTGGGGCTGTCATTCCCATTCCAGCGAATGAGCTCTGGGTGGCTTGCCTCCTGCCTTGAGGATACCTGGGGGTCTTGTCAGCTGTGGCGGAAGCTTGACATGGGGTTGGGTTTAAATAGATGAAAAGTCAGAATTCATGAGATTGTTACAGCCTATGCAATTAATTCATAACGACAGAGCTAGCGTGAATTCCCCCACTGCAGTACACGGCTCTGCCTCGGGACATGCAGAAGTTCAAGCTAACATACAGCTCTGCTTGCTGCATGGGGACTGATGGATCACACTGAATCGTACCAAGAGTTGTGTTGGAGTGTGCTTGGAGTTTCTCATTTCAATAACTGGAATACAGGAAGTTCCATCTGAACATCAGAAAAAACTTCTTTACTTTGAGGCTGGCAGAATCCTGGCACAGGCTGCCCAGAGAGGTTGTGGAGTCTCCTTCTCTGGAGAGATTCAAAACTCCCCTGGATGCCATCCTGCGCCACCTGCTCTAGGTTAACCTGTTTTAGCAGGGGGGTTGGACTAGGTGATCCTCAGAGGTTCCTTCCAACCCCCATCATTCTGTGATTCTGTGATAATCTACCAATCCTCAACGATATCAGCTGGAGGCTGAAACAGATGTTTTTAATGTGAGTGGGGTTGGCTGTTGAAACCAGCATTATCTGAGATCATCTCTCTGACATTCTCCCTCTGAGATCTAAGACATTTACCATGGACAAGTGCTATCACACATAGATATGATGAATATATGATATTATTAAAACTTCATGTTTCAGATCAGAGTTCAGGTCTCTCTTAAGTGAAAGATCCTTTTCTATCCATTATCCAGAAGTATAGAAGGCAATTTCCGGAGAGGAGTCCTTGGTTCTTAAATTCGCTTCCCTCTTGATCCACCTTTCCTTAAAAGCATTTGAGAGAGTGATGAGTCTTGCACGGTTTGGAAATTGCAGAACATTTTCTGAAAGGCAACACAAATGCACTGGAAGACAGTAAAATCAAGCTGGCCCAGCAGGTAGCGACTTGGACTCAGGACGCCAAAGTGTAATTCCCTTTTCTGCCACTGGCTTGCTCTGACACTTTGGGCGAGTCACCCAAAGGCAAAGACTTTACAACTTGAGTTGTAGCTCCGTTGTATCCCAGATTCCCATCTGTAACTAGGGATAACACCATTTTCATTGATTACAGTGGTGGTGAAGCAGAGATCCTGGAGCACCACGATACTACAGTAAAGGGGACCACAAGAATAAAGCTCGTGTTGTAGGAAAGACTGCTAACAAAGAACTTACAACGAGCAAATCGAGGGGAAGAAACACGGCAGTGGAATGTGCAGAATTGCTAACTGTGTGTTTAAAGGTTTGGGAAAATGCCTAGAGCTGCAAGCCTGTGCCAGAGAAATTAATTATGATAATAAAACTTCTGGTAAGAGGTGGAAATGCTGAAATGATCAAATCATGTGTAATTATAAGGAACGTTTTCTGTCTTGTTGGTAACAGAGTTGCAAGGAATGTATGTGTTGCCTCTAGAAATGTTAGGGGGCCAGGATGTCATTCTTTCAGAAACAAAAAAGACAAGAACTGAAAGGGGAAAAAAGAAAATAAAAGCCAATCCAAACAACTGCCTCACAGGTCACGACGCGGCAGCCAGAGCTTTGAAAGGCAGCCAGGGGAAATTCCCTGAGAAGCTTCCCTCTGCTCAGGTAGGAATTCCTCACCCCTAACCTTTGCTTGGGATCGGCTGAATCATGTTATATGGGCTTATTCTTCACGCCAGCCGTACGCCTCCAGTTTGAGCACACGTGAGTGGATTATCAGGGACAAACAAGCCTCTACTGTTCCTTTCTTCCTGCAGCCCTTGTGTTCATGGTTGGAGCTTCTTTCCCAACACAGTGGCCTTTGCCAGAGCCACATCGGTCTTAAAAAGCAGTGGGCAGAGCCCACAAGACCAGAAGTGCTTGCTGCAGCTAATAGCTGTGTGGCTGCTCCTTCCCTGACATGTTTAAAGGCAGTATTTGACAAACTGCTGCTCATTGCAAAAACCTGTTCATAAAAACCCAGCCCTGGTGGCAATTTAGCAGCACAATTACCTAAAATCTCTGTATAGAAACTCCAGGTCACTGGGGACTGTTTAAGGTTGTGCTGTTTCAAGATGAATTAATTGCCTCCTGGGTTTCCCCTGGTTCTGCAAGGCTTTTCCTGCATTCACAAATAATGCAAGGAGCATCAGGGGCTGGGAAAGGAGGTACAGATGGGCCCTGTCTAGCAAAGCTTTGGTTTTGTTGGCTTCTGAGCATCACAATCAATTCATCCTGCAGCCCTTGTTCTGCTGCAGGCCATTGAAAAGAAATAATAAAAAACCCCATTGCAAGCCATGAAAATGAGAAGCTTTGGTCTTGCTCAGCTGTTTGGGAGAAAAGCTGCAAACTGCACCCTGCTAAAAGGCAGAATTAGCTCAGTTCTTGGAAACTCACTCTTCCAGGCTTCATCCAAACTACAAACTGGGTCCACACCTGCAGCTCATGCTGTCCTTTTAACGGAAGCTTTGATACACAGTAGTGGATTCTTAGCCACACCAGTACAGAAGGTTTTCTTCTTATCCCTTACAGAAACGGCATGGAATTATCTATGGAATAATGGAGTAGGTGCATCACATGGCTTGTCCTCAGCATGGCACCCAACAGCCCTGACACAGCGAGAGTTGAGCATCATCCCAGAGCGCTGTCTTGCTGGATGCTCCCTTCCCTCAGCAATATTTAAACACCTCTAAATCAGCTGTCTAACTCCTCACACTATTTAGGATTCAGAGCACTCTTCCTGGACACTGCTGAAGGACCCCTGGAGATCCCATGAAAGAAAGGAAATCTTTACATTGCATTTTGTGTCTGTTGGCACCGCAGCAATGCTATCGCCTATCTCCCAGCTTGCTGACATCCTGGCATTAATCCTCATTGGATTTTTTTTTCAACTATATCCTGATGTCTCAAATGTGATTTATGCCTTTACTGACAAGCCCATCAATAGACAGTCTACCCCATTAACACAAGACTACTCCTCAGAGAAGCCCCTTGTTCTCAATATTTATAAGCAGGTTTGATCTAGAGATTCCCAAAGCTAGTACTTTCAAAGGACACACCATGCGAGCAACTTCCATCTGTAAACTGCAATGCCACTGGGGTGGTGTGACAATCTGACGTGCCATCTTACTGCACCTCATCCCAAAGATTTACTGGGATTAAGAGACCCCGTCCCTTAACCACTCTGTAGTTTCACCAGCAGTGTTAAAAGTTTATTGCAGTCTTTTCTAGAGATGACAGCATTTCAGCAAGGGGATGTTGTGAGCATCATATCACAGTGGGGTTCTCACCCTGCATTGCGGGAGTATCCAAATGCTCTTCAGAAATGCCTCCAGCAGTGTGTGTATTGCCTTTTTTTTTTCCACTCACCAGGTTAAAAGCTGTTGTTTGTCAAGCTCTTTTCTCCTCGTGTGCTTTATGTGATCACCCCTCAATAAGTGCTCACATTTAAGCTTTACGATGAAACCTGAAAATAGCACTCAGACACCTGGAGAGTTAATTTCTATGAACTAAAGATGCTTTCAAACCATTCCACCTGATTGCATCCCAATACCAAATTATTCAAGAGAGCAACCCTTATTCACGTCTGCTGCTCTTTTGGTGAGAACCACGACAGCACAGCACAGCGGGGACCGGGCTTTTTTCTTTATTTTGGTGTTTTTATCCCCTTTTCCACCTCGGTCTGTACCTAATTCTCAGATATGTTAGCTCAAGCTAGGAAGTAACTGCTCAACTGCTTTCATGTGAGATGGGATTTACTCAGCTGGCTGCCTGCTTTGCTCAATTATTAATGTTGGAGCACTATTGATTTTGCCTCCCTGAGCTTAGTGGCGAACAAGTGCTGAAAAATGGAAGTGGCATGCAAAGGAACAACACTTCCAACAGAGTTCCATCATCTGAAATCCCAGTGGCTCATGAATTACCTTAACCTGTGAAAAGTCATGCCCACAGAAGTTACTTTGTCCTTCTCAAATTCCTCTAGTTACTTTCACTCAACACATTCTTTTTCCCCGGGTTCAAGGATGAGGTGTTTTGGGGTTACGTAATGGCTTTGGGCAAACGACACCTTTACTGCTGGCTGTAACCTTGGAAGCTCTTTAAGATTTGGTATGTAGATATCGCACTGAAGCCCTTACAGGCAAAACAAGTTACAAAACCAGAGTAATATATTAGCCCAGCTCTCACTCTCTTACACAGCCTTCACCCCTCAGTCCCAAAATGTACTTTACTGGCTACAGTCTCAAAATCTTAGATGACCCCTTGCTTTCAAAGCATAAAGCAGAGAAAATGCCTCTGAAGAGGTTTACCTTCGTGAGCTCCTCATGCCTCAGCCCACCCCCAGTTTCCGCACCCTACACAAAAATTCCCCGGGACCCTAAAGCACCCTCCAACGTGGTCTCTCTGCTCTGGGACACACTACTGCTGCCAAACCCCGCCACGTCCAGCTGGGACTCCAGCAGCATCTGTGTTAGAGCCCAGCTTTGGTCTCCAGGAGGAACTACTGGGGCTTTTAAAGAGATTTGTTCTAAATCCTCACCCAGAGCACAGCATTTAAACAGAGGGGGTGGTTTCAGACAGAAAGTTACCAGGTCAAAGAAGAATCTTTGCAGAAGTCAGGACTGGTCGTATATACATCAGTAGGGTTTTACCATGATATCAGTGGGAGCCCAGATCATGCAGTGATGTGCTACAGAAAAACTGCAAGAGGAAGTGGTCTCTCAAACAGAAACCCTGTTGGGAACAATGTCAGCTCTTAGTGATTGATTCAGATTTTGTCACAGGCCCTCTTCCTGGGGATGAATAGGCTAAACCAAGGCAATGAGACCACAGCAGGAACTCTTGTCATTGCATTTACTCTGTCATTGCAATGCATAAGGTAAAAGTAATATGTCAACCAATAATACTTTAAATGTGTATCCAAACCCTTCAGCAAGAGCAGATCCCTAAAAACCATTACATTTCTTTCCCTTTTCAGTGTCTCTTGCAAAAATAACCCCTTTTAATAGACAGAAGCTATGATGTAATGCAATCAGACATGAACCTGACTTTTCTTTCTCTGCAGCACACACAGATGAGGCCGGGTACCCCTTCTCCTTCGACCCTCTAACCCAGTGGCCAGCCAGAAGAATCAGGCAGCCAGAGAGAAAGGAAAGCAATTAGAAGAGAAGGCTGCAAGTGAAGCAGTGAGCACTATAGGAATGACTGCAAAGGCTGCCTGGGGTCCTGTCTGGGTCTCCATCATGTACAGGGTAGCTCTGTTCACCTTGGGGGAGCTTAGCAAACAGGAGTAACCACATGTGCTTACCGCCTGTACACCATATTGTCCAATAATCCACCCAAAGGAAACAATATTTCTTTAGAGAGGAAAGCAAGGGGACAAGTAAGTGAAGAAGGGAGGAAAAATAAAACCTGTATAAAACAAGCATCAACTCTGAGGCTGTAACCTATGGATTAACAAAATCTTTTAATAGGTTGTTTGAACTCAGCATGTCTAGAATTACAGCTGGCTTTCTGTAACATCAGCTTGTTCTCATCTCCGTAACTAGTTTATTGCAACAATGACGATAATTGATCAACTTGTAAACCTGATTATAAAGACTGCTCCCTCATCTGCTTTGTTCCTTGTCTGGCTCTTGCTTTTGAAAGCAGCACGGATTTACAGTGGTGGCTGTCTGCAGCATCCATCCCCTCCCTGGCTCACCATTAATGCTGCCTGGATTGGGGAGTGCAGTCTGGCTCCAGCAGAGTGACTGAGGATGTCTGGTTACAGAGCCTCCAGCCATTAACCCCACCTGAATCTGCTCCGAGCTGAAAAGAGAATATCAAAGTTGCAGAGGGAGTCAGAAAGGTTGGCACAAGGGACAAAATGCCTCCGCCTTGTATTCTAGCACCCCACGGTCCTCATGGGTCATGCTTGTGAGACACTGCACTGCACAGAAGTGGATGTCCTTCAAACAGCCCTCTGGATTTGACTGTTATGATACTGCCCAGGGCACCAGAAGGCTGAAGATAGACAATATACTAAGCAGCAGATATCTGAGAGGGATCACTGGCTATTGGGGACATCCACAGGCTATCCCTTAAGAAATCCAGTCTGAATCACCCCCAACAGAGCTGACAGGCAGAAACGGGATTCAAAGAAGGTTTGACATCTGGATATCTGTCTACATCTCATCAGGAAGCTGGACCTGATTTCTGCGTGCACCAATGCCTCTTCTTTAAATAACTAGGTACATCCGTCTGTGGAGAAAACAGATGGTTACTGCGCTGTCTGGCTGTGTCATGAGGAACTTAGGTGTTGCCAAAGCCATTTTTTATCTCATTGGAAATGCTGAAATGGGTTGGGAATTCCAGATTACGGGTAGTGAGCAATTATGTTTTCTCAGACCACTAGGACAAGAAAGAAGTGTCTTGCCATTTCTCTGCAGCACTGTACTACAGTCCTCAGTGCAGAAACCAAGGAGTCGGACAGCTCAGGAGCCAAGTCCAGTGCGCAGGGAAATCTCACCTGAAGGCTTTATGTCAGCTGCAGCCTGGTTTTGTGGTTGGACTTGCAAGACAAAGAGAGGAAGACATTTGTTCCATGACACAATGTAGAGTCTTGGGTGCCAAGGCAGCTAAACAAAGCAGATGAGCCAGCCCATGCCATGCCAGGAGGCTCTGCACAGCTCGAGTCAGGAAGCACTATTGCAGCCATGTGGTCACACACAAACCCTAAACTAAGACAATGTGTTTCTGCATGGGAGGAATTTTCCATGCCCACGCATACCTAAGAGAGATGAGCTAGATGCTCAATGCCAACTGGCCTTGCAAGTAACCAGTGCTTGTAAGCCCAAATCAAAGTCTCTATGGATAAAAGACATGGCAACTGGCTGACATAAAAATCCTGAACTTTCTAAACCAAGATGTTCCTTTAGAGCTGAAACTAGTATAGAAATCATTGCCAGAATAATTAAATTAATCTTTCTTCTCAAGGACATGAGGTATCCTACCCAGCAAGACTTCAGTAGCAGTAATTACTTGACTTAAATAAAATAAATGTTAAGTGTATTTCAGCAAAATACCCTCATTTTTATTCATACCACCACCAGTAATAATAACAGTTAACAAACCAGAAGCATTGTTTCATGTCCTAAGAAGCTTTAGAAGCACTAAGGAATTAAGGATTTGCTAACAAAGAGTGGTGAATAATGAAAAATCACAGAAGGATTTTAAGAAATTTGAATAAGCTATAGAAGTCAATGGAAGATAAATGAAAACCCAGAGAAATACGATTTATATTAAAAATCCCTAAAAACAATAATGTAACAGTAATGGTCTGGGTGAACTGAGGTCACTGTGTCTCTTTCCAGAACTAAACAGACGTGCCCACACGCAGAACCCATCACAACAGAGGTCCTTTTCTCAGGAAATTCGGGATGGATATAGATGGTGATTCTGGCAAAGGCGCATCATGCCAAGAAGCAGATTCCAAAGACAAGGATAAAACCAGGATGAAAGAAAACTTAAAAAAGATGGTCAGAACATAAACAGCCAGGTATATTAGCCTAACACCTTTCTCCAGTTCTACTTTCACGGAGATACTTGACATTGCAATGGATAAATAAAACCCTGCTGCTTCAGAAGGGGAAATCTGTGATCAAAGTGTTCTTTCAAGGTGCCACTAAAATTAAGGCATTACATTTACGCTTGTTCTGAAGCACATAAGCAGCTATTTAACCAGCTCTGGGACTTTTATTTTTCAGGTGTTGGCAGGGTTAGAGCTTAATCCCCTGCCAGGCTTTGCTGACCAGCAGCGCTATCTTTGACTGGATCTTCAGGCGCAAACCTGCAAACCACCAACGTCACTTCAGCAGCGCTGAGCGCCCTCCGCTGTCTGAAAAACACCTTCGTTTCTGCGAAAATTTCAAGTCTGTGTTTACCGCCTTGAACAAAAATTCTCCTTCTCTTCCTTTTCTTGCAAACCAAATTCTTCCCAGTATTCCCTGCTCTCCCAGGGACAGCGCAATGGCAGGCTCTGGGTCGCTTTGCAGAGGCGAATCCCACCCGTCTGCCCCAAGCAGGGCAGATTGCCCCCGTTGTGCCCGGGAGGCAGCGCAGAAGGAGCTGGCATCCCTCCGGCATCCAGGGCATCACTGAGAGCTGGGGGTCCCCTCTGTGCTCTGCAGGGCAGGTGTCCATTGAAGGCCTCTCACTCTAAGGCCCCATGATGATAACATCTTTTCTTGATACCACCAGTTCTCTCTGCTGGGGATTCAAGGTTCTCAAACACACTGTGGATTCATGCGGAGTTAATGCCAGTATAAACTAACGTGGGGGCTGAGAGAATCAGCCCTTCTTCCCCTCTGTCATAGAATCACAGAATGGTTTGGGTTGGAAGGGACCTTTGAAGATTACCTAATCCAACCCCGCTGCCATGGGCAGGGACATTTTCAACTAGAGTAGGTTGCTCAGAGCCCCAAACAACCTTACCTGGAACACTTCCAATCATCAACATCAACAATCCGATCATCAAGAACTCCTCTGGGCAAACTGTTCCCACATCTCACCACCCTCACTGTAAGGAATTTCTTTCTTATATCTAATCTAAACCTACTCTCTTTCAGTTTAAAACTGTTGCCCCTTGTCCTGTCTCTAAAGGTCCTGGTAAAAAGTCTTTCCCCATCTTTCTTATAAGCCCCCTTTAAGTACTGAAAGGCCACAATAAGGTCTCCCTGGAGCCTTCTCTGCTCCAGGCTGAACAACCCCAACTCTCCCAGCCTGTCCTCACAGCAAAGAGGTTCCAACCCTCTGATCATTTCCACGGCCCTCCTCTGGATCCACTCCACAGGTTCAAAAGTCACTCTTTCACAGCCTTCCACCAAAGCTGCATGAGCATGTGGTAAGCCAGCACAAGGGAACCTGATTTTTACCTAAATTCAGGTTCAAATCTCTAGTCTGGTTCACCCTGATCTGGCTGGCTGTGTGTCTCCACCTGCACTTCTCTCACAGGTAGTGCTGTCTATACAGGATGAAACATGACATAAACTTCTCACTCCAAGTCTCCTTGTAGGAGATGCATTCCCGGGTATGCCAGGTTGTTCCAACAGTCATCACAGCGTCAAGCCAAGGCTGCAACACAACAAGGTCCCCTAAGTGACCAGAGAAATACTGCAGTTTGTGAGGTGTGCTTGCAAGCTTCACTTCCACTCAGAAGCAGCAACAGGATCTCAAGAGCAAGATGGGGATATGGTTCCATGCCCTGCGGAGTGCTGTTGAGGGCTCACAGCTTCTAGAGCCAGAAGATGCCCCAGAAAAAAAGCCCCATCTAGCTCCTTCCATGGGTGTCATCTGAGGTCTCTCACTGGGGAACTCTGTACTGTCATGACCTCCACAATGTTGCTGCAATCGTTCTCTTAGCCTGACGTGGTCTTTGCTGCAAAAACGCCAGCGCAGCTCAACTCACTCTGATCGCGCTGTTTCCCTCCTCTGGACTGGGTAAAAAGGGAAGTAGCAATGAGTGCACTTACACAAGCCGTCAGAAGTGATATTTCCCACACTTAGTAAGAAAGCAGCTTGTGGAGTCAAAGAGCCCTTCAACCAAAAATCATAGCAAGACATTTGAGGTAAAAACAGAATAAGGGGTGTGTATGACTAAAAATATTAGAAGGGGATTTTCAGAAGGATTTAAGCGGTAAAATCCATGAAGAATCCATTTGCCTCCAGGCCTTAGTTGAGAGTTAAGCCTTTTAAAATAACGCTATACTTCCACCCAAATATTTTTGGTTTGACCACCTCTTTGCAGCCAGGAAGCAACATTTCCTTTATGTTATAATGTATGATGGTTGCCTGGCTCATCTCTCGCTGTGGCCCATAGGGTGGTAGGGAGCTGCAGGCACCGTTCGCTGTTAATGATGAACACGGGTACATTTCAGTATAAAGAAAACAGTATCATCTGCAAGAGATTTTTGCCACAGTGCTTTCAGAACCGAGGCTTCTGCAGCCCCATTCTGGCTTTGTTTCCTCCTGCAGCTTTATAGCAGCACTACAGATCTCCCCTACATGGAAATATCGAGGAGTCACTTCTTTCAAGGGGAGCATGTTGTGCTGGACACACCACTGCTCTCGCCTGACGAGGTGCACTGTCATTGCTCCTTGGCTGTCTAAGACTTCTCCATCTGACCTGGAATCCCCATGCTTCATTCTCCATGGCTCTTCAATTCCTTCTCAGTAATTCCCTAAAATAGTCCCACTTTTTCTTTTGACCATCCTTAGGCAAAAGTAAACCTCCTTTCTGTGTCCCCCAGTCCTGGGTCATGTTTGCTTGTTGAACAGCCTGTGTTTTCCTAGTATGGCTGTACTTGGCAGCAGTGCCACATTCCAAGGGCTTCAGGCATTTTCTCAGTCTACTGCCTTCTTGGTCCAAATTTCACACTCAAAAAAAGTAAAATAAAAGGGCAAAGACGTCTGTGTTTTTAAACACTTGGGGTATTTCGGAGCACCTGACCTGGGGCAACCTACGATGATCTGGAAAGAGAACTGGTGCCATCTATTGGAAAGAGAAAACAACGACAGTCGTCAGTCTGGCTTTTCGCTTTTCTGCACATTTATCCGTTTGATTTTTTCCTTCCCCTTTATCACCAAGGGGGTGAGGACAGACATAGCAGCACCTGCTGGCATGGCAGCTGTTGAGTGAAATGTGCTGCTCCCCGAGTGGACACCAGTAGCTGTTGAGTAGTTAAGAAAAGAGAAGACAGCTTGAACAAGGATCCTATAGTACTGTCAACGGCAGTAACTCCACAGTCACGAGTCAGTTCACCTCTCCTGAACTGCCAGAGAGAGAATCACAAAACCATCAGACTTGTGGTTAACATTTCTCTCTCCTTCTCTGCAAAAAGTCTAAAGCATCCTACTAGAGGCAGAAAATTACTTTGTCATTAGGGCTCCTAATGCAGGGCCATGTACCTTGAGGAAATAGCATGGAGTACTTTTCTTGGGTGCTGCTCTTGCTAGTCTCAGAATAAATGGGCACATTTTTTTGACAATTTTACTCCAATCACTAAATTATTAGAAAAAAAGAGAGATGACAGATAATAGTTTTGACCGGTGATGGAATGAGTTTGTTTCAAGAAAGAAATCAGGGCTGATGGTGAGGAATTCCAGCAGCTCGGCAGACTCAAACTGCAGCTCCTTTGAGGAAGAAAAGAGCTGAAAAGGAAAACTGTTACATTACAATTTCTCTACATAGCAGCACGCTCCGAATTAGATCATCCAAGAGCTGTGCTAGAGGTACTATTTTTACTCTTTGGTGTCACTGCACAGGGATGTTATATAATTGCAGTTGTAAAAGAAGTTATCTGTTTGGCTGTACGTGGGAGGGAAGTGGAACATGACACACAGTATTAAACTGTCCAGAATGGGCCAAAGGCAGTTAAGAGACATCCTTTGGCACTACTTTTGCTTTACATATCCTGCCCACAACAGGGCTGTCAGACTGAAAACATGATCTCGGGTCACTTTTTTCTGCTATTTTATTTCTTGGCTTCCTAGACTTCGCATTTGCTGATTCTCCCTTTGAAGGTAATAACAGTATCAATAGAAACAGGTTCAACGCTGGATGGATAATCAGAAATCCATGATGATCCCAGATTGAACATATCATACCATCTGTTAATGGCAGATAAACATTCTGATCATACATCTGACTTTCATGTTCTTTGAAATTGTTTTACTGTAGATGATAATCTAAGGCCTGACATTGTTTAATGTAAACTTTACCAGCTGGCTCTGAGCCCTCCCTAAGCCATGGGAACGTTTAATTGTTGGAAGAAACGAACGCATTTTACTCTCTTACTTCTCTCTAGGTTATGGTGACATTCATCACACAGTACTGCTGACTGCAGAACTTGGATGCACTTCATAACATCCCCTCTCCCCCACTTAATCTGCTCAAAGCATGGAAAGAAAATATCTTTACGGTGTTTTCAAATTAGCTGTCAGTTGGAAATTAAGCTTAATCAGCAAATCTGAAGTCACAGCAAACACTCCAGCATTTATGTTGGCAAGAAGCCCAGGCGTTAATCAAGGGTAGCAGTCCTTCCACCGAGCTGTGGGTACCTCTGCGGACAGAGTAAAGCAAAGTCTCTTGAGGAAGCTGAGCTGCTCAGAGGAAGCAACCCAGACTGGTGCAGTGCAGGTTCACAGTGTCCTGAGAGACAAATCAGTCCTTGGGCTACGTCTGTGCACTGTCATTGGGATCCTGGCCAACATCAGGTGTTTCCAGCAGCCACCACAGCAACAGTCAGAAGCAAGAAGGCAACGCTGAGACTAGAAAGACAGGAAGAGCAGAGCCAACATAAGAGAGTCAGAGGCAGCACGAGTTCGTTCCACGTAAGACAGACAGATAAAACTTCAGCCCTATGTGTATGTATGTAGAGATGTACATAGAGACATATTCTTTGTATCAAAGCTTTCTGAAGTCGAAGCCTTTGTCCCGGTTTTGTTAGATTCTCAGGGTTGTGCTCCTGAACAGCTGCAAAACCGGTATCCAAGCCCAGAGCGATGTGAAGATAATTCAGCGCAACCCTCCGCCGCTTCTGACTGCACTGGGCTGCGTTCTCTCACATCTGCTAGGGAGTAAGGGTGTACACAAGTCTGCTTCCATCGCCCGGCTGCCGTGAGGGAGTTCCTTAAGTTATTTGACTGAATCTGAGCCCTCAGATCCAGGGCTGACCAATGTCTATTTTCACAACCAAATGTTATGGCTTGGGAAAAAGTTAGACACATTTATACCTCTTACTTCCAAATATTTACTATCCATGCAGTGCAGCACAGACAGACGAGCTACTCGTAACTCAGCGAGCAGCTCAGACTGCCCACTGGGAGAGCTAGAACAGAAGTCTCCTTCCTTCACAGAGCCAACATGCTCCACCCCTGTGTGTAACCCATGACCTGCAGAATGGACAAAATGAATTCATCATATGAGAGGCTGGGGTGGAAAAAAGATCTGAATAAAATAGGTGGCCCCAAACAATTGTTTTCTCTGTTGTATTTCCACAGCACTGGTGTGTAATGAGAATTTTGTGCAAACACTTCCGTGTACCTTAGAAGCAACTTTTACTTTTATGTAAAAAACTTGAACTGCCTAATTTTTTTTTATTTTCACAAGGCCTCTCTGTTTTTTTCTCTCTCCCTGCTATTTACATCACTTTAACTTTTCTTTGGCTTTTAAAATGCAAACACCACTTCTGATTCCAAGCAAACACACACCCCCCCACCCCCCTACACCCCCATTTTACAACTGCAGGCAAGGATGGTTCTTGCATTCAGATCTCTTCAAAGAACTGCCAGACACATAGATCCTACTGGCAGGGAAGCACACACTGGAATGTTAAACTGCTCCCCCAAAACTCAGATACTTGCTGTCTGAATAAGATCTGTTCCCAAAAATGAATCCTGGGTACTAAAACCAGATCTGGGGTTACTGTGGGAACAAACAGCTATGAGAAGTGCAATAAAAGAGCAAATCCTGCTTTCAGTTGCTCTGACAAGTAAAACTGAGTTGATCATCGCTGCTCTTCTTTTGCCTTTGCTGCACAAGCAGTAAGGTGCTGCAGTTTGCAAGAACTTTGCGGAGCTCACACGAAAAGCCATGATGAGCTGCTACAAGAAGCTGGCCTCCATTTGCTAGCAGCATAAGCAGAAAGTACATGGCTTATGGGCTCATCATGCATCAGTCTGCTATCAGATCTGTTCTTTATGATGCCAGAGGTCCCAAGGGTTTGCTGGCTTTATTTCTAAGGAGATTTGTGACCGCACTCTCCGTTTGAATGCCGAAGTTCCTCAGCTGTAAAAGGATTCCTCCCTGCCAGCATCCACCACCCACCGTGCACCTCTCTTCTCTCCCTCATGCTGGAGAGTCGACGGCTGCAGCATGTGGAGGGCAGCTGGGGAGACCCGTCCGCAGAAAGCCACGATTTCATTGAACACGGACAGTTCACAGCTCCTAGGAGATACCAAAGCAGCACTTCCAAAGCAAAAGAGCTTATTTTCAAGCCATGCATTATGTAACGAAAGTTTGGTATTTTTCACAAGGAACACTGACATTTTAGCTGAAATGACATTTTCCCAGTGAATACAAAGGAACCAAAACATCATAGTTGGCTCTGATACCTAAGGACAGGCAGTATGAGGTACTTCCAGCCCAGCTTCCTGCTAAGGAAAGTCATTAAGCACTGGGACTGCGCGGGATGAACTGCCCCAACTAACTCCATCCCTGGGAACGAGGCATTTAAGGACTAGCTGGGCCACATGTGCATCCAGCCATGACATTTAACAGTTATTAATGGGCAACACCCCAACAGCACGGCAAACCCCATCCTAATTGATTTGATCCTGTCAATGATCACTAAAATGTCATTACATCCTGTGAGAAAAGCACTCCCTTTCATTCACCTCACATCTGCTGGTGGATCCCATCTTTCAGGCATCATGCAACAACAAGCCTTTCCTAATCACCTCTCTTGATGCTGCTCTCTGCCCCACCACCATATCCTCTAGTCTTTATTTCTTCATAGGGTCACAGAATGGTATGGGTTGGAAGGGACCTAAAGGTCATTTGGTCCAACCCTCCTGTGGTGAGCAGGGACTTCTCCAAGTAGAGCAGGTTGCTCAGAGCCCCAAACAACCTGACCTGGAACGTTCCCAGGGAAGGGGCTTCTACCACCTCTCTGGGCAACCTTGGCCAGGGTCTCACCACTCTAATTGTAAAAATTTTCTTCCTTCTCTCTAGTCTAAATCTCCCTCTTTTAGTTTAAAGCCATCATCCCTTGTCCTGTCACAACAGCCCCTGCTATAAAGATTGTCCCATCTTTGTTACAGGTCCCCTTTAAGCACTCAAAGGCCACACTAAGGTCTCCCTGGAGCCTTCTCTTCTCCAGGCTGAACACCCCCAGCTCCCTCCCCTGTCCTCACAGCAGAGGGGTTCCACCCTCACATCATTCCTGTGTCCTCCTCTGGAACCAATCCAACAGGTCCATGTCTCTCTCCTTTGCTGAGTAGTCTAAATCTCCCTCTTTTAGTTTAAAGCCATCATCCCTTGTCCTGTCACAACAGCCCCTGCTATAAAGATTGTCCCATCTTTGTTACAGGTCCCCTTTAAGCACTCAAAGGCCACACTAAGGTCTCCCTGGAGCCTTCTCTTCTCCAGGCTGAACACCCCAACTCTCTCCCCTGTCCTCACAGCAGAGGGGTTCCACCCTCACATCATTTCTGTGGCCTCCTCTGGACCCCCTCCAACAGGTCCATGTCTCTGCTGTGCTGAGGACTCCAGAGCTGGTCCCAGCACTGCAGGTGGGGTCTCACCAGAGCAGAGGAGCAGGATTCCCTCCTTCGACCTGCTGGTCACGCTGCTCATGACGGAGCCCGGGACACGGTTGATTTACTGGGCTGTGAGCACACATTGCCAGCTCACATCCAGCTTTTCATCCACCAGAAACCCGAATCCTCCTCCGCAGGGCTGCTCTCCATCCCTGCATCCCCAGCCTGTACTGATTCCAGGGGTTGTCCTGACCCATGTCCTCCCCTGTCACTGGAGGTTCTCCTGTGAGGACCCACAGTTTCCCCTCTGGTGACCTCGCTTCTCCTTGGGGGATTTTGCTTCGGTTCCCACTCGGCTGGCAGGCCCTGGGTTCCTCAGGCCGGGAACCGAGGGTGCGTGTGCGGGCCGGGAGACGCCGTGTGCTGGGGAGAGGACGAGGGCGCCGGGACGGGCGGGCCGGCACCCGGAGGAAGGCCCGCAGG